>NC_060952.1:77050067-77055290 GCF_022045245.1 Lucilia cuprina
GTCTATAGTCTGGTCTATAGTCTAGTCTATAGTCTAGTCTATAGTCTAGTCTATAGTCTAGTCTATAGTCTAGTCTATAGTCTAGCCTATAGTCTAGTCTATAGTCTAATCTATTGTCAAATCTATAGTCTAGTGTATTAGACTATATGTTTAAGTCTGTACTAGAAATTTCCTATATATGTATTTGTAATATATGTATGTGTATCTAAAAAATTAGTATAATAAACAATATTAAAATAAAAACTTGTTAAAAGGCCTTTGGTCATCCTCACGTTATTGAAACGTTCATTAAGTTGTTGTTAAACGTATGTTACAAATCAGCTTGTAAATAATTCTTTAATTTTTAGTAATTTTCGTTTATAAAAAAATCCTTTGTCGTATATACCAACTTGTACTGAACAAAATCATCTTTAATCATGGTAGTCATCATCGTCATCGTCATCATCATCTGTGTCATGTTAAGAAATGTGAACATCCTTCGTAAAAAGTGTGTTCAATTAATGTTCATGTAAACTGGTCTAAACTTTATTGAAAAACGCAAAATAATATGAAAAAAACGCAATAAAAAGAAACATTGAACAATTTTTAATCATCGCTTATAAAATGAACCTTATCAAAAGCTATTAATGATGGTGCGTGAAAATGTTTAATGTTTAGCAATTTGTTGTGTAAATTAATTATTTTTTTATTTCATTAAAGATTCATAAAGATTGCAAAAATATGTGCGTTTGGGAAAATAGGTGTTTGTTCTGTCACCTTTAAAGCTTAATTTAAAAAACAAATTTTACGATTCTAATCCCCTTATTACACAAATTTCACTATTTGCAATTTTTTAATACAAAATATTTTAAAGTTTTTATTGTGCTCCCACCAATACTATTTAATGGTATTTTTTTTGCCGCATGATCTTCACACTATTTTTTTTTTTTCGTTTTCTTCATCATTCAATCAATGTGAAAAAAGAGTCGGGTTCAAAAATAAGGTTAAATTTAATGTTAAATAATGATTTTCATTTTACTCATATTTTCGTTGTCAAATTATTGATGAAAAATGTGTTGAATATAGCGACAGTCAGTAAGAGTGGAAGACAACAAAAGTTTATGTATTGGTTAAGTCGACTTTTATACACTCATCAGCATTTAAGCTTTTTTCTGGTTTTATCTTATTGTAGAAGTCAGGAAATATTAGTGTCAATATTTCTCGATATCTTTACTAACGACTTATCGCATTTTAATTCATTTTGTACTGTGATCGATGAGACCATCTGATATTTTTTCTAATTAGGCGATTTTGTTCTCCCTGTATGCGTTATCGTACCTTCACGATATATTCACATTATGAAATCCTTCTTCTATCGGTCTACCTCCTATGAGATATGTTGATGTGGTAAGTGCCATTAATTTCGGTTAACACACGGTTGGTGCAAATTTATAATAATAATAGACATCCCTGCAATATTTTGTTGTACGAATCATGTTTTAGTTGCTGGAAAATGCTGCTTATGTTATTAAAATAATAATAAACAACAAACACTAACTACAACAATACGTTTTTGATAGACTAGTGGTAAAATGTTGAAGGCGTTGATTATACGATGTTGTTGCAGTTGTTTTATTATTTATTAAAAACTTTTAAAGTAGTAGTGGAAAAAATACAGTTTTTTACGATCGTAGATTCGCGATAGTTGGGTTACGCTAGGAAAAGTGAAATTTGGGGAAATGAAATCGTTTGTGTAGAGGAAAGACTTTATAATGAAAGAATATCAACAGGTTTAGTTACAACAATAAATTTTTTAGATTCACAAACAAATTTATCCTGCTCCGATCGATTCAATTCAATTAATACCATCGATTTTTGGGTGGTAAAAATAATCTTAGGACAACACTTATGATTGTAGTCTAAACATATTATGATCATTATAAGTTGCATTAAATATTATATTATGATTATGATGGTTCTTATATATCATCAATTTTATTTCCTATTTGTCATATTATAACCATATATGATCATAGTGATTATTTTCAAACAAAAATAATAAGTATAATATCATATTATGATTTAAAGTAATTATATTATGGTTGAGTAGGCATGTATGTATATATGTAGGTTTCGTGGGGATTGATCTCTTAAATGATTTAAATCTAGTTTTTGAACTCTTTGTTAATGATATTTTAAGATCGGAAAAACTCTTAAAATTCCTGCACTTTGAGATCGATAAAAATACAGAATTCTTTACATAAACATTCGCCTTGTGCTGTTTATCAATGACGGAGTGAACTATATATGATCTACCTCCTCTTCTTGTGTTCCTTAAGAAACGAGTAGTTGACACTGGAGCATGAACAAGTACTTTACTCGAACACTTGAGCTATCTAATATGTAACCTCTCTGTCGCGTTGCATATAACACTAAAGCATCACTACCAATTACGACCACATAGATGGATATATTCAGAAGAGTATCTGACACATTCATTTGTGTATGATCTTGGTGAAACCTCCACCTTGGTGTTATCGCAATCCCGGGGAACAAAAGTTTTTTCTAATAACTCTAGTCTGGCCGGGACTAAAAAAATTGTTACAGTCTACTGCCTGGCTTAGTCCTTGCATAGATTGAAAGAGGTCGAACCAGAGCACCATATAATCTGGTGCTACGGGTGGCCAGTTACTCGAAGGACTAAGCAGGTCCGTTGGTTGAGGTTCCTTCGGGTTCCACGTAGTGGCTGTTGTTTAAACCCAAATTCGCTTGAAGAGTGAGTTGCGGTTAAAAGACTGATGTAAGGTGAATTCAATATTTCGGGATAAGTTCGGTGCTGTTGTGTGGGACTAAGTGTTGGAAATGAGTTGTTATTATTTGTATATGATAAGGGAAGAATGAGAGGTACGACGATGAGATATGTGCTGGGTTGTATGATGATGGATGAAAGGTATCATATACAAATAATACCATTTCCTTTCCTGTCCAGATATGTTCAGAGTATACTCTGTTCATATCAGAATTACCACAGTGTGTCCGTGTGAGTAAGAACAAAGTCTCGGATTATTTGAAGGATTCGTACCTTGGTCCACCGGTTACGTCTCTAGGTGTTTTGCTCGGAAGTTAAGCAACAGGCAGCAATGGTCAATGATTATATAGCTCGAGTACTTCAACAAAGTGCTTGTACATGTAACGGCCCACTATATGTTCAAATATCGCTTCCTGAGTTCTTCATTGAAGGATTCAGGGCCGATGGTAGACCGTTGTCAAGTCTACCTAGTGGATGAAGAAGGCCACCGTTTGATATGGCATTATGCCAGGTAAGCATTTCGACATTCATTTATGTATGATCTCCGGGTGGTATGAATTCCGCACACCCCTGATTCATTCTGTATTCTAATTCAATTGCCACCAATTCCCAACATTTAGTCACTCAGACTGCGGATTTGTGATATCATTTCGGCAATAGCACAAAATTTATCTCGAAATATTGATTTCACCTTAAATTCAAAATTATCTTCCCGCGATTTTGGTTTTAAACATAACCACCATGTGAACTCGGAAAAAACCTCTTCTCTTTGGGCGAAATATGTTAAGATCTCTAGTGACAGCGCGAGTCAAATGACAATCCGGCAAACTAGAGATATTGATAGTACATCTTTATCCCAGGATTCTAAGAACAAAAAGTTAAATGCAGTACGCAGAGAGATCGAAATATTATGATCGGGAGAGATTTCATATTTTTTAAAGTTTTTTAACAAGAGTCTTGTTATCATTTTGCCCTCATAGTTGGTATTTTTTATCATGTACCCCACTATTACAACCTGTATCCCACAAAAACCTGCAAACCTCTTTGCAATTTTCATCACTTTTTAAATATCCAAAAACCACATTTTTTATATCTTTTTAAATCAAATAAATATTATTTTGAGTAGATGATTAAACAGCCCTTTTGCTTGATAAATCCTCCGATATGTATGATGATCATCAACAACTTAAATTATGCAGTATTTATATAACGAATAAATACACAGCAACAGCTAGAAATGCGGCATATTGATCATTTAACAACAACAATAATGATTATGATTTTTCTTTATTTTCTTATTTACATTGTGTCTAATTTCAAATAATGACCAAAACTCCTTGATAATCTAGTTAAAAACATCATTATAGACTTTGTCATATTTTGTGATTTTTTCCTATGATCATAATGATGCTTAGAAAAATGTTGTAAAAATAAACGCATCGTAAATCATTTATAAATATTTATTATGATTCACGTACCTTAATGATAATGTTGGTTATTGTTGTCTAACTATGAATATGACGACGATGATAGTGATGGCAGTGATGATGTTGTTGATGGATAAACAGATGTTTGGTAGTTTTCTTTTCCAAAATCTTGTTACCGGTAACAATATAGGCAAAACCAGAAAAAAACACATCTAATAAACATACAACAATGACCCATAGAATATAAAATGTTTAAATAGCAAACACCAGCAAACAGTACTCTGGTCGTAACTACAACAACAACAACTGTGTACAACAAATTGATTTTAGTCACGATACTGTCAATTAGTTAACCACATGGGTCATCCTTTACAACCGAAAAAAAAGAGAAGATGGAAACCAGAAAAAAACTGATCATCGCCACCATCATCATAAAAAATATACTTTTTTTAGTTGTTGTTTGGATAACAAAATTATTTAACAGTGGCCATTGTTTGGTGAACATGATGTTTAACAAACATCATAGTTTATTTTTACAATTTTAATTTTATTTACTTTTGGTAGGTCTTTTCTATTATAGAGTTTTATTTTTTCAACACTTTTGACCTGAAATATCATCAGCACTGTTATAGTGTTGAAGTTGACTCGAACCAAAAAACACTTTATGATATTGTGCACTCTACTAATTAAGATTGAGTATTCCGAACGAAACACAGCTGGCTGCTATCCAAATTCAGCCAGTATCTGACTCTTAATGAGTCAGTAATTATCCGAATTACTCTTAAGAGGCCTCAGAAAATATACCAAAAACACAACCTGAAATTTCTTGCACCCAAGGATAGATGCTGAGTATCATAGCTCGATCTACTGCAAGCTAACTAACAAACAATGAAACAAACAAACAAACTAACTAACTAACTTACTAACTAACTAACTAACTAACTAACTAACTAACTAACTAACTAACTAACTAACTAACTAACTAACTAACTAACTAACTAACTAACT
>NC_060952.1:77055390-77088202 GCF_022045245.1 Lucilia cuprina
ATAGACTAGACTATAGACTAGATTATAGACTAGACTATAGACTAGACTGTAGACTAGACTATAGACTAGACTATAGACTAGACTATAGACTAGACTATAGACTAGACTGTAGACTAGTTTATAAACGTGGTTTTAGAGTAGATTATAGACTACACTACTGTATGTTGAATACCGCAGACTAAAGATCAGACTATAGACTAAAGACTAGGCTGCCATATGAGTTGAATTTCATCTAGTTGTCTTGAGAATAGCGACCAGTATATTAAAGATAAATTTAAGAATTTAAGTTCTCCCTATTGCAAGGGAGAAATAATTACTCAAATCGTATAGCATTAGCTTGTGTCTCAATGGTGGTGCGAATAATATTTCAAATTCACAAGTTCCACCAAATCCACTTGTGCACTGGCTCAGTATTCTGTAAAGAAATAAAAACCTTTCATAAGAAAGAAAAAAATACCAGGCCATTTTATGTGTAATTTTTAATGGTTGTAAAATTTAATTTTCTTAAGAAATCGTTATAAATCAAATTTAGTTCAAAGCATCAAAAAAAACTTGATTGATCATAAATATTAACCATCATATATCATTTTATAACCTTTCAACCTCAATAATATTTTGTGGCATGATTTTTCTATATCAAAAGAAATTTTTATTATTATTTATAATAATCATAAATAAGCAGAAGACCACACACACACACATGAAAGATAAATTTAACAAATATTTTTTTAACAACAATAACTTTTTGCTGGCGAAATTAACGATAAACTATTAATATTTTCACAACAATTGATATTTACGTTGGGAGTTGTATTTTATATATTAAATGGCCTGTTTGCGCAGACTCTGATGAAGGAAATTTTAAATGAAGTATGAAATATGTCTATTTATGAATAAATATTTACTATATCTAACTGAATGTGTTTGTTGTTTTTGGGTATTTATGAACGTGTGGGTATATTTAAATGAATGTATACTTTGTATGTATGTTAATGTAAATTGACACGCAAATGCGGCATCATTTGATGGTGATGACTTGATGATGAGTTAAATCGGCTTGAAAATTATGATAAGCTATGATGAGTACATTGTTTTTAAAGGGATCTAAAGGAATTAATTCCTGGAATTAATTGAAGTAAAGTTAACGTATCGTATTTATAAAGAGGTCCTGCTGAAAGCTTGAAAGCTTTTTTTTTTTAATGAAATATCGATTTTTAGAACCTGTATGTTTAGATTGTGAAATTAGACGTCTAAAGATTTAACTCTTTAAAATTTCACCATGAGCTTTATAAACCATTGTATTATTACTGCCAAAGTTTAATATAAACGATATCTCTAAGCTTTTGTTGAAGTTGCTATTATTTGTATGTATGTAAGTAGATGGAACTATTTAGACATAGAGTAGTAGTTGGTGGTGATGGAGCTGGTGGTGTTGGTATATATACTGGTTGCTTAAGCTGAAGATGATATAAGAAATGATTGATTTTCAAGTTATTAAGGCAAAAATAAAGAAAATCTGTTAATGTTGCTGTTTTGGCGCACTTTATAATTTTATCATATATTTTGGAGATGTATCATAATATTTCTTAATTTTTTTTTTTTTTTTGTTATTCAGATTTACTTCTACTCGTCATACCAGCCAGCCTAGGATGATGTTAATTTTTTGTTGTTGTTCTTTTATATGCTTTTAACCATTGTTGTTGTTTTACGTTGATGTAGGTGAAACTGATCTGAGTATAATCGCCTTTGGCCTAAAACTGTTGTTATTTTCATACCACTGTGTCAGTAGTTGAGTACTCGTTCAAGTATGTACGAGTCTGAGATATAACGCTTTTATTTTAAATTTAATTTTTACCGGATTTTTTTTAACAATATTTATTATATGTATGTAGTTTAATATTACGAATTGTTACATAAATACATACATATGTATATGGGCAAATACAAACGCACTCTGGAAAAATGTGCGGTGGCAATGTGGTTTATCAACATTGTTAATGGTATTCATTACATAAGTTATGGTATAATGGATTTATCATAGGGTTTGTTTGTGTTGATAGTAATCTCAGCTGAAGCTTTGAGACAAATTGGAAATAAGAAACCCTACAATTGATTAAACTCCAAACTTTTTATTCTTCTTTTTCAAATTCCGCGAATTTTGGAAATATAAATATAATTTCCCAACCATAATTCTTATGAAGAGCCAGAACTTCATAAACAGAAATTTAAACCATTAATATGTTTTAAAACATTAAAGATATGACATCTAAATGCATTAAACTTTTGAACTTCATTGATTGCTCATAATTTCTTGAGAATACTTGCAGTTAATTTTGAATATTTTACAATTATCACTTCCAACATAATTTCAGTTAATACCCTTGTTTTCCAACAAGTCCTTATTAAATAAGTAAGTGACACATCTTTGTCATATTGTCCAAGATGGTTTAGTATGCTCTTTTGAAACTTGGAACCATGTTATAGATGATTTTGTAAAATTTGTTTAGAACACGAGGATTGACATGTCAATGTCGATCAGTATTGATTGATTCTTCGTTTCATAATGACACCCTTATGCTCGAAATCTATCCGATAATTGCACAAATTAAAGTGAAAAAGCATTCTTACAAAAACTGGGTAATAGCATGTACTTACATAACCACTTACTTTTCAATAACTATCACTTACCGATTGCATTATTTTTAAGTACTTTTTTAACGACTCGCCTTTAATCAGAAGCCTAAGTTGGTATTCTTTTTGAACATTTTTCGTTTGTTTTAAAATAAATTAACTTTTTTTCTCCTTATTTCTTAGTACTTATCTAAATTGTGTAGATCGTTGGCTACAAATAACTACGATCTACACAATTTAATTTCGTGTGTGCTCGTCAACAAGTAGTATATTCTCCTTTTTCTGCATCTTACAAAATTTTAACCTCAGTTTGTTTTCGGTCGACACAAGCCCAATTTATGATGTTAACATATTTGATTGTTTCAATTATTTGCCCCATTCTCTTCTTGACGCTCTCTACTAATAAGGAATTAAAGGTTTTTTTTTATCGCATCTGCTTGTCAATTTTTTTCCTGGATCAGCACTCAGTGGATGCAGTGAATTGTGCTAGAATTAGGAAAATTGGTTATGAGAGGCGGGATAGACGGTGTAATGTTTGTGAACTTTGTATTTAAAACTTTTTGACATCGAAATAGACGGGGACCGAAAATTTATTCCACATACGAACATGCCACATTCCATCAAATGCCTTGGAAATATCTCGAGCCATCACTTTACTTTCGCCAACATTCTAAATAAAGGAAGTACAGAAAGTCACCCGTGTAGCTATACTGGCGGTCGTTTAGGAATTTGTTGGACTTTAAATATTTGAAAATATACTTACCATAACGTTAGAGAATACAGAACAAATAGCTCTCGCACTACTTTTTTCGTAATATTATTATTATTGTACATTAATAAATTTGTTAAGTTATCTTAATAAAAATAACACGAAGTACTTTCAAAAAATAACATTTATCACCACTTTAAAAGTGGCACTAAGTGAATTTTTTTACCCTTTTGTGGAACTGATCTTTATTAACTTCCAAAGTCAAAAGCTGTATCCTTATAACTTCCAAAAAAAAGAACATAAAAATTACTTTCTGAGAATCACTTCAGATGTAGTGAATTTGGAATGAAATAAAAAGGACATCAAATAAAAAGGGCATCCCTCCTGTGTTAAAATCATCACTTCTTCAGGTCTTTCTCAGTACTTCCATGGAGTAAATTCTACTCCTTTTTCGCTTCTTTGGCAGTTTTTTTTTTTTTTTTTTTTTTTGCTGGGATTAAAAAAATGTAACAAAATTATTTCGTTAATCATGGATTATTTTCAGTGTAGGAAATTTGTTGTATTCGTTGTATATTCAACAGTTTATAAAAATATAACTTCATCTTCATACGTACGCAATCACTTAAAGTATTTGTTATTATTTTTTTTGTGATTGATGGCGCCGAAAGGTAAGTTATAAAATTTATTTTTATTCTTAGTAAATTACAATCTTAAGAAGATGAGTGGCATTTTTCAGCGTTGATTGTTGAATATGATCATAATGAAATGTAAAAATTTACTTTGTATATAAAAGGTAAATCGAAAAATATAAAATAGTTCCTGATGATCTAAATTATTTAGTAAATTCTAAGAAAACATAAGATTTTTTAGAATTTCAATTCTTAATTTTATATCATTTAAGTTTTTAAACTAATGTCTTATGTATGTGTTTTGTTAATGAAGCTCTTCTCGAACAAATTGAAAATTCACTTAATGAGAATTATTAAAACTTTCTTAAAATTATTAACATGTAATAAGCAAACTAGTCGGAGAGTTTTTTCTTTACTGATTTCCTCTCATGTAATAAGTAGAATTTAATAATTTCCATAATTAAAAAAAAATCTGACAAAATTACACAACTATTAAGCCTCTAAGTGTGATTGAGTGTTTTAAACAAATAAATAAATAATAAATTATTATAACAAGTTAATAATTCCTTTGAAATGAAGAAGACTGAACTAATCGATAATAATTTATTAAGATTAATTACTTTACATAGTCTTGTAATTACTAATATTATATAAAAAATCATCATTACTATTAATTTAAATCAGTTAATCATAAATTACATTCGTATGATTAAACTATAATTAAAAACAGATGCTTACAATAGGAAAATTACAATATTTATGTAAAATATCCAGAAGTTTTCAATCATTTTACACGCGGAAAATTATCATAAAATATTATGAAAGTATTTCGCAGTTGAATAATGCGGTTGGGATTTGTAATTAACTTGATATTATAGAATTGCAGCGAGTAGAACAGCAAATAACATGCACAGTGGGATAAATTATTTTTGATATTTGTATACAAATGAAAAATAAGTTTTCTTTTTATATAAAAATTTCAATTGAAATAAAAGTTTCTAAAAAGTATTTTTTTTTCAGAAAAATTTCGATTTATAAAAAGTTTTTCGAAAATTTTCGAATAAATTTTCTTTTTATATTAATTTAATACAATTTTTTCATAGAAATTTTTAATAAATTTTCTAATATAAATGGTTTTCTTATTAGTTTTCTTTTAAAGAAAGTTATTGCATAAATTTTCTCTTATAAACAATTTTTGGATAAATTTTATGTTATATAAAGTTTTCAGATAAATTTTTGACTTTATAGTAATTTTGAGATACATTATCCTTTAATAGACAATTTATAAATAAATACCCACCATCATGGAGAGGGCATTTTGCGTTTGTGCTGATGTTTGTTACACCCAAAAATAATGGTCCTACACCCGCCTTAAAGTAGCTATATGTCTGTCAGTATTTATACCCTACACCACTATAGTGGGGAGGGTATTATGCGTTTGTGCCGAAGTTTGTAACACCCATAAATATTGGTCCTAGACCCACCTTAAAGTATACCAATCGCCTATGAATCACTTTCTGAGTCGATTTAGCTATGTCCATCTGTCCGTCCGTCTGTCTGTCTGTGTGTCCATGTAAACCTTGTGCGCACGCTACAGGTCGCAATTTTGAAGATAATTTGATGAAATTTGGCACATACTCTTTTTTTGGTTCAAGGACGATCGCTATTGAAAATGGTTGAAATCGGTCCATTATTTCCCTAGCCCCCATACAACCGTACCCCCGATTAAAATCTACATAATGACTTTGTAGTAGACGTAAATTCATCTACCAAAATTTATAAAGATAGGCCCATATTTACCCCTTTTCCCCTATGAGCCCTCTTGTAGAAAATCTCTCTTTTTTGTCAACAATAAGTAAAAATATTCCACAATAAAACAAATTAAATGCTTTATTTAAAAAAATTCAAAATTTTAACATACTGACTGGTGTAGGGTATCATATGGTCGGCAATGTCCGACTATAAATTCATACTTGTTTGAAGATAATTTGATGAAATTTGTCCTTTGTTGAATGATGTCAAAAAACCGGTAAAACTTAATTGTTTCAATGACACTCCAAATTTTTGTAATAATCGGGTTTTATTTGATCCTGGTCCCCATACAAATTCCTCTTCAGTAAATGGCCTAAAGGTAAATTTTGCTTTAATTTGGGATAAATTTCTTATATAGAATATGTTCACACAATTTTTTTTTATAGAAAATTATAGCATAAATTTTATTTGAGATAAGATTAAAAATAAAATTTAAAAGAAAATTGTAAATAAATTTTTCTTTTTTAGAACATTTTCAGATAAATTTTTCTTTAATGAATTTTGTTTTAACGAAATTTTCTCTTTTATTTTCTCATAAATTTATTTTTACATAAATTTATTTTTACAAAAAATTTTCTCATATGTTTCTTTTGTAGAAAATTTTAAATAAAAATCTAAACTAAATTTTATTTTTATAATAAGTAAGTTGTAATCAGGCAGAGGTAAGAGTCTCCATTTTGGTCGGACTACTTCACTCGCCAGATGTAGAATATTACACTTTTAGATCCAGCCTATTGTAGTGAGAAATCTTAAGATATCATTAAGTTTAAATTCAGATATCTATCCAAGATTAGATATGAAGTAGCTGTAACGGAAACGGTTCCTTTTCGCAGATAGAGCAGGGCATTCTCAGAGAAGATGGAACACCATTTCTTCCTTTTCCTTGTCTTTGCAAATACGACAGTGTTCATTGAAAGATATCCCAAGCCTACTAGCATGTCTGCCTAGCACCCATTATTATTACTACTATTAATCTCGATATATCCCATCTTCTTCGGTTTATGAGGAGACTTATGCATTTCCCTCGGGTCTAAGTTGTTCCACCTATTTTCAGCTCTTTGAAGATAGAATCTGAGGATAATACTCTTGATAAAACCTAACGATGTTGGAGATGTCAATAGCAGAACCCGTTCTGTGCAGGTACCCAAACAAGGGTAATGTCAGACAGGCGGTCCACCCTTGGTAGATCCTTCCTTAACTAATAGGGAAGTGGTAGAATACGAATTAAGTGAGAGAAGTGCCTCTTGACTATCGACAAAAATTCCGACGTTACCGCGAATATTGAGGTCTTGTAGTACCCTGAAAGCTGGCATTATCGTAAATATTTCAACTTGAAAGAAGTCGGTGAGATATAATTATCCCAGCATCTTCACAGAAAAATTCAATACTGGCCTAAAAATTCGAGTAAAGCTAAGAAATGCGACACACGTAAGAGCCAAAACCTTTCTACCTTTTTTTAGGATCGTACCATAAATGACCCTACCTCTATATAAGGTCTGCTTCTGAAAATGACTATAACGCTAACTACTGACTTAAAAATATGAATGTAGTGACGAAATTCAACATTAGTTTTACGCTAACAATTTGGTGAGGATCGGTCCATAATTGGCCCTACCTTTTATACAAGGTCCTTTTCAGAAAATTACTTTATGTTCATTACTAGTTAAAAAATACGAATATAGTAAAACAATTTGACACAATTAAGTTCCTTGCTCGCCAAAATCTCCCAACAAAAATGTATGTGATTAAGTCCATACATAATTGTCCCTGTCCACTATATAAGACCCCCTTCAGAACATGACTTAAGCGATCAATTCTTGCTTAAATACAAGTTCTATACAAAACAATATCTTTGTACAAAATTTTACAAGTATCGGTTCATAATTGACGTATATAAGGTCCTCTTCACAAAATTACTCATACGCTCACGATATAAAATTTAAATAAGAATATTTTGTTTTTAAAAATTAATATTTTGTTAGTTTAAAAGATCTCGGGCCATAAGTGACTTAAGTCGTATTACAAATATTACCCTGATGTTTGTAGGGGAAAATTCCTTTCACGTCATACGGTTTGATGGTGGGTATATGAGATTCGCTTCAGCCAAATATAAAATTCTCACTTGTTTTAATTATACCCTACACCGCTATAGTGGCGAGGGCTATATACGTTTGTGCTGATGTTTGTAACGCACAAAAATATATTTCTTTTAGATGTTTGTAACATAAAAAAATATTGATCCTATACCTTAAAGTATATCGATAGATTCAGAATTATTTTTTTGGGTCGATTAAGACATGTCCGTCCGTCTGTCCGTCTGGCTGTCTGTCTTTGTAAACCTTGTGGTACAGGACCAATCATTTTTTTGGCATGAAGCTTATTGGAAATGGTTGAAATCGGTCCATTATTTCACCTAGCCCCCATACAAACGTACCTCCGGATTTGGGCTTTTTATGCCATAATTACGTCAAATATACTAAAATTGGTACAAATAAGTTTTATATAAGTATAAATGACACTGCTCACTTCAAAAAATGTCTTAAACCTATAAAATTGACTTGCAACCGATCCTCCTAAATTTAATGAGGATCGCCTGATGTTTCAAAGATCAAACCTTTGCTAGAGTCAGCGATTAACTCTCTGACATGTTTTGTTTTAAGAGTATATTGTAAGAGAAGACATTTGCATGTCCAAGAGTGAAAAGAACCTAATAAGAACCTAACATGGAGCATGTGACTTACT
This sequence comes from Lucilia cuprina, assembly GCF_022045245.1. Taxonomy (NCBI): domain Eukaryota; kingdom Metazoa; phylum Arthropoda; class Insecta; order Diptera; family Calliphoridae; genus Lucilia; species Lucilia cuprina. Next base: position 77,063,914 of record NC_060952.1, read on the forward strand.
TCCGTTATTCTAAGGATCATTAACATAGAATCATTTATTATTAGACAGGCGTGGTTTTAATTGACATTTGCTCTAAGAATTGTGCACCAACTGTCTCTTTATTATTCAAAACTTCAATTATCACACCCATTAGAAAGATGTAGGGTGTATAATTATGAATATTGATATTTTAATAACTTTATTAAAGTTTCACAGAGAAAAAAACTATCATCTCATAAATACATCCAAGCTGCCGCCAACATCTAAATAAGTAAATAGTAGCATTATTAGTCAGTTTTTTTGTTGTTACTGTTTTTTGTTTTGTTTTTTTTTTTCTTATAATTTTTATTGTTTTTTATGTAGAAGCCACAAATTATTTTGTTTAATTATCTTAATTGCTTGTTACTTGCATTGTGGTTTTACAATTAAAATTTGTATCTGTCAGTTACTTTTGTGTTTCTTTAGATTTCTTGGTTGTTGTTGTTTTTTTTTTGTTTTCTTCATCGTTTTGGCTTTTAATGTTGGGAATTTGATTTTATTATTTCTTCTGGTTAATTCTTTTTTTTTTTCTTCTCTACTGCATGTATTTTGTTTTTGTTCTTAATATTACAACTGCACCTTAATTGTTTAAGCTTATTGTTAATACTGATATTTGTATCTTATTGTCTTGAAGTCATATTAAATTAGTGTTGAAGTAATAATAGATACAAGTCGCTTATGAAATGAGTTTTTGTGAAAAGAGATTTTTTTTTGTAAATTTTTACATGTTATCAATGGTATGGGATAAGAAAATACTTTGTTGAAATTTTGGATTAAGAAAGTGATCTTGCGGCAGTCCAGACAAACAGTTTTGAATAGGACCTCGAGGATCTTCTATTAAAGTTTACATAGAAGCAAATGTACTTATACCATTAGGCGAGATGGTAATGTGTTCATTAGTCTATTAGCATAAAGCTTGGAGTTCAATTTAAGTTTGAAAATCCTTGATAAACCTATATTCCATAACCAACATTATCTCCTGCTAATAATACCCACCAAATCAATCTAATGTAGGGTATAAAAAGTCAACAGCAAAAAGTTGCCAGAAACAACTAATTGTATTGTCGACGCATTGGTTTAGTGACAATTTACCATTATTATTTTAAGTTTTTTTTTTTTTTTTTTTTTTTTTTTGGTTAAAATTTTCTGCTATATGGATTTAAAGTTTTATTTTTCGCTTTTATTAGGTTGCTTTTAATGTTTTTATTAAATTTTTTCTTTAGTTTTTGCAAATGATCGTGTATTGTCTAGAGATTTCTTAAAAATTGATATGTTTCTTGTCTGGTTGGGTTACTTTGTTCATAGTTTGTTTGCGGTTAATTAGTTGCTGTAACTAGGATTTGGTGATTTTTGTTAATTTTCTTATTATTTTTTAAATGCCATGTCATATTAAATATTTTAATGTTTTAATTATAAATGGAGTGATTTTTGTTGTATTATTAAAACTTATTAAACTTATGTTTTAATCATTGTTGTTTAAAAACAATTTCATGTTATTTGGACATAAATGTTTACTGCAGATAAGGACAACACCCATTTATCCGGTGTGACCTTTAGTGTTGTGTTTTAGTAATATAATTTTTGGGGTTTTTCCCAAGTGCAACATAAATAACATATTAAAGTTTTATAAAATGCATCACCTTCTCATTCTAAAAATAATACGAGAAGTTTTGTATTAATTTTCTCTAGTCTATAGTCTAGTCTAAAGTCTAGTACTTAGACCAGTTTATAGTCTATTTTATAGTCTAGTCTCTAGTCTACAGATTAGTTTATGGTCTATAGTCTAGTCTATAGCCTAGTATATAGTCTAGTCTATCGTGTAGTCTATAATTTATTATATAGTCTAGTCTATGGTTTAGTGAATAGTCTAGTCTATAATCTAGTATATATTGTAGTCTATAGTCTAGTCTGTAGTTTTGTCTACTGTCTGGTCTACAGTCTAGTCTAGTCTGAGGTTAGTCTATAGTCTAGTCTAGTCTAAAGTCTAATATATAAGCTAGTTTGTAAACTCTATAGCCTAGTCTTTAGTCCAGTCTATAGTATAGCCTATAGTATAGTCTATAGTCTAGTCTATAGTCTAGTCTATAGTCTAGTCTATAGTCTAGTCTATAGTCTAGTCTATAGTCTAGTCTATAGTCTAGTCTATAGTCTAGTCTATAGTCTAGTCTATAGTCTAGTCTATAGTCTAGTCTATAATCTAGTCTATAGTCTAGTCTATAATCTAGTCTATAGTCTAGTCTATAGTCTAGTCTATAGACTATAGCCTAGTCTACAGTCTAGTCTTTAGTATAGTCTATAGTCTATTCTATAGTCTAATCTATAGTCTAATCTATAGTCTAGTCTATTGTCTAGTCTATAGTCTAACCCATATTCTAGTCTATAGTCTGCTTTAGTCTAGTCTTACGAAAATTTGGCATTAATGTTATTGTTTTACAATAACAATTTTTCCATAAATCATTTACTTGTTTACACTTTTTTGTTGTACATAATACATACGATATCATTGTTTTAACATTAGCAATATTTTTATTCCCAGTAACGAAATTCTTCACTGGGAATCTTCAAATACAAAATCAATGATAATAAATATTTCACTTCCCACAATATAACAATAACATCATGTGAAGAGAAGCAAATTAAACTAGTTGCAGGTATTCTTACGTGAACTAAATAGAATTGTGTTAAGAAAGTATTGTTTTGCTATTTGTTTCTTATTGTTGTGTCATATTGTGTTAAAATGTCTTTTATATTTGCAAAAAAATCAAAAAATGGTGAAAAGTATAAAATTTTAAATTGTATAAAAATTGTATTTTGCTATAAAACTGTTTATTAGTTCTTGCAACTAAATTAACTCACATATCGATAATTTTATTAAAGGCTGGCCGAAGTCAATATTTAATTTACTATTAAACTTTTTAAATACATCTGAATTTGGTTAGTTAGTTAGTTATTTATTTAGTCAGTTAGTTAGTTAGTTAGTTAGTTAGTTAGTTAGTTAGTTAGTTAGTTAGTTAGTTAGTTAGTTAGTTAGTTACTTAGTTAGTTAGTTAGTTAGTTAGTTAGTTAGTTAGTTAGTTAGTTAGTTAGTTAGTTAGTTATTTAGTTAGTTAGTTAGTTAGTTAGTTAGTTAGTTAGTTAGTTATTTAGTTACTTAGTTAGTTAGTTAGTTAGTTAGTTAGTTAGTTAGTTAGTTAGTTAGTTAGTTAGTTAGTTAGTTAGTTAGTTAGTTAGTTAGTTATTTAGTTAGTTAGTTAGTTAGTTAGTTAGTTAGTTAGTTAGTTAGTTAGTTAGTTAGTTAGTTAGTTAGTTAGTTAGTTAGTTAGATAGTTAGTTGTTTGTTTGTTAATCAGTTAGTTAGTTTAGGGCTATGGTCAGGTAGAGATCTAACCTCATTAAATTCGAAATTCCAAAACCTTTCTACCTTATATCAGAGGTAGTTAAATTATGAACCTATTCCCATGATATCTTATTTCATATAAATCTTGTTTATATCGAATATCATCTTTGTACCTTTCCATGAAATATGGTAAAGAGGTTTTGGCTATTTGTGTTAAATTTCATAGCTATACTTCTATTTTAAGGCAAATAATAAGTGTTTTAGTTATTTCCTAAATGGAAGTATGGGCAATAGCGATCCGATCCTCATAAAATCTAGCGGAGAATTTTCGGCTTATATGAAACATATTGATGTCGAATTTCGTTTCTCAATTCCGTTCCAAAGTTAAGAATAACAATGGTAAATGTTTTCTTCCTGTTTACAATATAAACGAAATTATTTTTCTGTTTTCCAATAAACTCAATTCTACCCAATATTTTGTACATCGTTATACTTGTATTTTCATATGCTCTTCAGTATATGAATTCATTAAATTAACGAGGAAATATTTCAGATAAGTAAAGTTATTTATATTAAATGGTGCGCAATTGCAAAGTCATCCAAACGATCTTTCACATTATATTAAAAATTTGAGTAATTTCTGTGAAATATTATTGCTGAAAATAATTCCATAAGAACCTTGTTTCATCTTGATCATAAGAACTTTGTTTCTTCTCCATAAAAATCGGACCACCCTAATGTACATACATATAATGATAATTTAAACTCGTATTTAATAACTTACATTTTCATTGGTATCAACATTTATGATCAATAATCTGCTAGGCAGTTACAGCGTCATTGAATGACCCTGTTATGTGCCATTGTCTATTAATATTTTCAAAAATAAAATCATGTTGGGTAGTGGCAATATGTCTGTAATATTTATAACAAAGTTGTTTATAACACACACATACTTGGTGGTATTTGACTTGAGGATATTTTTTTGCAATTTGATAAAAACTAGAAATATCAACAGCAGCAGTTTAAGTTGTCTGCAATGATTTAAATAGCGGATATGTTTTAACATATGTACATGCAATACAACAACAACATATGTATTAAATACAACATATTTCTTACACAAGTTTATTAATATACAATGTATATTGTTTGACCCACAATTTTTATTATGAACTTGTTATATTTATATGTATTTAACCATTAGATTTCTATTCACGCAATCTTGTTAAGTGGTTCGATCGTTGTCTAAGATATGTATATGTATAACCCGAGGAATTGAGGGAAAACAGAAGGTATTGTTAGACAGGCCTGACAACATGACATCCTATGTTGAGGGTATGATTTTAAAAGTCTGACTATGTGTATTTTGTATGTTGTAAAAGTTGAGGATCTTACGTACGACCAATATTTATTTCCATAGATCTAGAACATACTCTGCAATACGTTTTACTTCCAAGCATGATATAGGAAATATAGTCATAAAAGTAGCATCCGTAATAATGATATTTTTCCAATGAAATATCATTAAATATTTTTAGGAAAAACCTTAACTATAACAGGACACCCACTACAACTATATAGTTCTCAGAAAATCGTTATAACATTGTTCATAAATCAATCACTTGTTTTTATATTAAATATATATATTTTTTAAATTAATTTAAATGAGGATCTAATTAAAGCACTTTAACCTAATTGCTATTCCGATTTCAATAAAATATCCAAAACAAAACCGCAAATACAAAAATTCCCAACCACACTCAGTAAACTAGATCCGGTCAAATTATAAATGAATAAGTTCAAAAGTTTAAATGAAATATATTTATTTTATTAGCGCAACAAAATTAAATTTTAATAGATAAAAATGTTTAGAAAAAAAGAAATTAATAAAAAAGCGCAAAAAATACTACTCATACTATAATTATTATAAAGTGCAAGCAACTATGAACTAGACCTTGTCTTGTCTTCTCAACTATATGACGATAAAAATTCAATACAATACAATTCAATTAAATTCCATTTGTTGTTTTAATACGAATAAATACGGAACAATTTTTAAATGTTGATGGTGGATGAAAAAAAAAAAATATATATATATATATAATATTATAAAGAAAATTATTAATAAAACATATTAATACTCTTACTTACATTCATACATATATACATACTTATGTATAGATGTACATATGTGTATATGTACTTAATATACATTAATATAAAGTAATATTTTTACCTAAGAAATAAATAAAGATTTGTAATAACATGCTGCGACAGATTAATAGAATCTTAGAAGCCTACACATGCTTATATGACTTTTAGCTTCTGCCAATATACAGTGGGTAAGAATGGGAATAATATTGCAAGAATTTTTTTTATAAAAATTTCTTCATAAATAGATAGATAGATAGATAGATAGATAGATAGATAGATAGATAGATAGATAGATAGATAGATAGATAGATAGATAGATAGATAGATAGATAGATAGATAGATAGATAGATAGATAGATAGATAGATAGATAGATAGATAGATAGATAGATAGATAGATAGATAGATAGATAGATAGATAGATAGATAGATAGATAGATAGATAGATAGATAGATAGATAGATAGATAGATAGATAGATGTATAGATAGATAAGATAGATAGATAAATTTATAACAATTTTTATATATAATTTTTTGTTATTTTAAAATGTAGTGTCCGACCACTGTGCAACTATTCATATTCATACAAATACAGTTTTCCGTATATACCGTCACATATATTGATATTATAAACTATCTGTCTTAACCGCATAAACATCTGCTATTTCAACTTTTATTATTACAACTTTACAGATATTTCATCTATGTATATGTTTGTAAGTATGACTGTGTGTATTGCGGTTTTTCTCATATACTAGGGTTTTTTTCCAACTGAAATTGTTATTGTTGTAATTGTGTGTTTTTTTTTTCTAAATAGACGGAAAATTGTTAAACAATTACTTATTTAATCATCTTAATATGAATTAAAATGTAGTGATTTAATTTTCTTGGTTTAGTTACTTTTATGACTGATGCTATTTTGCTGTTATTTTTCTATAACTATGAGGCAGTGGCAAAAGGGGAAGAAGTTTAGAATGAACAAAAAAGATTTAAACGAGTCATCAATCATCAAATGGTAAATACCGACAATAGTGTTTTTTTCAGTTTTTTATATGAAAACGTAAAAGTTTAAAATAAGAAAAAAACAATGAGTTTTTTTCTGAAGCAGTTAGAACAAAAAAAAAAAAAAAAAATACTGCAAAGAAAAACTGACAGACTGACAGATTGGCCGGAATTAAATGAGTTGGCATACCATTCATAGCTGCCACTGAAGGAGACGAAGAAGCCACTTGTTTGTAGGCATGTTTATAATTTTGATCTTGAATGAATGCTAGTTAAATAAAAGTAGAGTGGAATTTTGAGGCGGTCATGGTTGATTAGGAATACACTGTATGCATTTTTTTAAAAGAATACTGTTTTACAATTTTTTTTTTAAATTTTTTATAAAATTTATTGTTAAGTTATTTTATGGAGTAAATTTTTATTTTATTGAAAATTTTAATTTAAAGAAAATATTCGGAAATATGTTCCATATTTCTCTATTGAAACCCAACAAGGAATAAAAACTTTCATGCCTCTTGCAAAAGTAATAGCTCATGAAGAAAAAATATGAAAAATTTATTTATCAGTAAAAGAATGAAGGAAGAATAACAAAAAAATCAGACAGAATAAAATATAATGAATAAATACTTAACAAAAGCCACTGCATTTTAAATTTAAGCATAATAATATTAACTTCTGCTGCGGCAGTTATGTGCTCGTATTACTGTTGATATTGTTGGTCATGTTGCTGCTATTGTTATTGAGCAACAATTATCTAGTCAACAGTCAATCTAGTTGAACTTGAGCAAACGAATTCGCAGTCAAGTTTAAGCGCGATCGCTTAAATCAATCGATCACGTTTATTTTATTTTTCTTTTCTTTTACTGCTGCCTTCTTCATCTATGTGTATGTATTTATGTTGTATATAACGTTATTTAGTTGACTGTGAAATGAGGGAACAAAACATAAAATAGATCTTTATGAAATAAGAAGATCACTTGCCATTTACACAGCACAATTCTTAAGCTCCTGCTGGTGTTATTTTATTTCATTCTAAAGATTTTCTATTTCTATGATCGGTTTTGTTCCTAAAATCTGTTGTTGTTCGTTTCTATTGATTGATCGTTTGAAACAGTTAGCAGACAATGTCTTAAGCTCTATAAGAAAACTTATTGCTATTTATGATCTTGATCCTATGGATTGAGGGCAAAAAATACATACAAAAACTAGAATCTCTTTAACATGGCATAAACAGAAGGAGCAAAAAAAAAATAGTAATATAAAATAAAGTTGATGATGTTGGTTAAAGGCAATGTCGTTTTATAATTTAAAACTAGAGCTGCCGTTGTTGTTGGCAGTATAGTTCATAGTTGTGTACGTTGTTCCTTGCTGGAGTTGGCTGACGCCAACCTCAACTTATGATAATAATAATGATGATGAAAAATGTGTTAAGCTTAAATGAAAATCCATAATGTTTGCTGCTGCATGTTTAACAGATTTTCTTTGTTGTTTGTATATATGTTTGTATATTTTTTGTTTAAGTAGAATATATAAGTAAATATTTTTGTGTTTAAATAAATCGAATCAATAACACTAAAACAAAAACTTTACGTTTTTTTGTTGTTGTTGATGTTGTTTAAAATAAAAAAATCAATGTTTTACTTGTTGTTATTGTTAAATTGCACTTTTCTTTGATTACTTGGTTAGCGCTATTGGTAAGTAGTTGATCTTTTAAATTATAATTTATAAGCGTTGAAAACTAGAAAACAGTTATTTTCATTAAAAACCCTTAAGTCGCAAAACCTAAACGTAGTTATAATGGAAAATATTGTAGTAAAACAACAGTATTTGATATAAATAACAAAAGATTTAAGCAACGAACTTGACTTGATATTGAAATTTGTTATTTATAACAAAAGACTTAAGAAACGAACTTGAGTGTGATTTGTTTTGTGTTTAGATTTAGTTTGCGAGAAATGTTCAAGAATTTGGTAGAAAAGATAAAAAATATTTAGGTATTTTAATTTTTTTCACCTTTTTTCAGAAATTTCTTTAATCTCTATAAATGAAGGTTTTGCATTCTTAGGCAACAATATTACAACATTTAATTTGTTAACTATATCAAATCTGGAATAAATTTTACTGTTTTTGTTATTTTAGGCGAACTGGCCAACAACCAGAACCCAATTAGGGCGATATCAGGTAGAACTAAATCTAAGACTGTATTGGATTGTAAGAAAGCTTTAAGAGAAAAGGAAGCTCTCGGCTGTTAATCTGACAAACGCAAAACCATTTGACGCAACAAAAGCTGAACTACAAATATGGGTGAGAGAATCCCATAATGCCTCTTGTTATAATGAAACAGTGGGTAGAACCACGACGATCCTATGGGGTAACCTTGATTAGAGTAAGACGAAAAATCTCTTCAAAATGAACAAGTCTGAAGTTAGTATGATGATTCGTGGACACCCAGGATTACGAGTACATCTATGCAAAATTGGACGAGCGGATTGAGACAGTGAAACTCTGCATCCAAGTATCTTGGAAGAGATGTTTTTCCAAAAATAGCATTCCTTACTAATACTAATTGGATAATTCTTAGGAATTACGTTTAGGGTCAAATGAGACTCTAAATTATAAATTTCATGAGGGTTGTCATGGCTAGTATGCAACATGGCAGCTTTTTGTGAAGATACGACTAAATTAAACATAATTATAAATTTAAAAGCTCTAATCGGCGGGTTCACTTGTATGGGGGCTAGGTGAAATAATAGATCGATGTTACCCATTTTCAATAGGCTTCTTCTTCTTCGATAACATAGAAGATCATGTGCCAAATTTCATTTAATTATCTTCAAAATTGCGACCGTAAACCGACCCAATAAAGTGATTTAGGGTACAAGCAGAAACCTTTTTATTACTTTACCCTTTTGTTCGAAAAGGAAAGTTTTACATTTCAGTTATTGTCTCCTTATTAAAGCTCTTTATACAAAACCGTTAATTAAAACAAAAGATTTAAGTAACATACTTTCTTTACATAATTACCCTATACAGTAGGGTAGAGCAGTGAACTTAATTTCTAATTCGACTTTGTTGGGAGATTAAGTAAGTGTAAGTGTATGCACGAAATTTCATTAAATTATCAAGAAAATTGCGACCTGTATCTTACGCATATAATAATATAAATAAAAAACCATAAATGTTACCATCCTACTATAAAGTTTTCATACTTTTATAGCACGAGCATAAGACATCTGCATATAATAAAATTAGAACCAAATATTTATGAAATGTATTATAGAATTTTACACAGGTAAACAAAAATTTAGTATAAAGATATATCATGGATAAAAACAAGTTTCCATAAAGACAAAAACTATTAATTTCCCTTTTTCGTACTAACAACAAAAGTTTTCGCCCGTTTCAAGAAATCTATAAAATTGTTTTTAATTTTTTTGTAGTCCTGTGTGCCTGATTATGGTCTCTTAATCATTTCTTATTACTAACAATTTGTCATGCTTTCTCATCTCATTAACAAGACATCATATCATTATATATACATCTACGTAATTCTGACAAAATGTCAATTAAAATCCCATAAAATTAACAAGTTATTATTATTGCATTTTAATCTTTTTATTCAACGTAATTATGCTTTTGCAAAAAATTAAATGAATAAAAATGCATATCTGCGAAAATTACAAATTAGCAAAGGTATCTTAATTGTCATTACCATGTATTTTTATCATTAACAGCTGTTATACAATAAGTTCTAAGAAGTAAGAATGAATATATAGATAACCATCAAAATTCTTATAATTTGTATAACCTACTGACGCTGATGTCTGTAAATTTCAAAAATATTGCCCTACTTCCGTATTAATGTACAGCAATCGACTCAAAATCACTTTATAATTCGATTAAGACATGTCCGCACAAGAAGAAAACTCGTTAAAAAATATATAAAATCGGTCTAATAATTCACATAGTCCCTATACAACAGGACTTTTCAATTTTACAATAAAATTCAGCATTACTAATAGTCTATAGACTAGGCTAAAGACTAGACCATAGGCTAGTCTCTCGTCTAGTCTATAGTTTATTTACTTCGTGGGGACGGAAGGCCCTCAGGGGCAGGTCTCTTTAATACAAAAGGAATTTAAATTATGTTATCCTGGTTTGTTTTTCGAAGTTGTTCTGTTTCTCCTAGTACAAGGTTTACTCTTGTTATAAAACTGCTTCACATGACACCGATCTAAAACAGCTGCAGATTCTTAGACAACCTCTCCTAAATATTGAAAGTAAGTTCTTTTTTGACGAGGTGCTTGCACATTTTTCCCATACTGGCGACCCACACAACAACGTGGAGTTTGTTACTTTCGAAATTAAAACTCTGCGGCTATGACGAGGACCACCGACACTTGGCATCATTTGGGCTAACGCCTTTGTCACTCCGACTGCTTTCTTGCAGGCATATTCGATATGTGCTTTAAAATTTAGTCGATCATCTAAAATAATATCAAGATATTTTATATTCTGTGATGAGGTTATATAAGACGTTCCAACTTTTATTGTTAGAGACTCTCTTGTCCTTCTTCCGCTTATGAGAACTAGTTCAGTTTTCTGCTCTGCCAATTCAAGATTTATGGACTCCAACCATTTTTTATTTCCCACACTGCTTCATTGGCATATAATTTCACACTCTCTATGTGTCTCGCTTAAACTATTACCGCGATATCGTCGGCGAAACCAACAATTTTACCCTCTTCGGGAATTTTTAAGTTAAAAATGCTATTACACATGACATTCCACAATAGTGACGCTAGAACGGAGCCCTGGGGAACACCTGTTGTAACATTAAATATATCTGTATCTATTTGCAAAATAGCTTTCTACAATTCTAGTTAAGTAGTCAGGGATATTTAATTTCCTGAGCGTTGAACCAATATAGTCTATAGTCTAGTCTATAGTCTAGTCTATAGTCTAGTCTATAGTCTAGTCTATAGTCTAGTCTATAGTCTAGTCTATAGTCTAGTCTATAGTCTAGTCTATAGTCTAGTCTATAGTCTAGCCTATAGTCTAGTCTATAGTCTAGTCTATAGTCTAGTCTATAGTCTAGTCTATAGTCTAGTCTATAGTCTAGTTTATAGTCTAGTTTATAGTCTAGTCTATAGCCTGGTTTATAGTCTAGACTATAGTCTAGTCTATAGTCTAGTTTATAGTCTAGTCTATAGTCTATAGTCTATAATCTAGACTACAGTCTAGTCTACAGTCCAGTCTATAGTCAAGTCTATAGTCAATTCTATAGTCTAGTCTATAATCTAGTCAATAGTCTGGTCTATAGTCTATAAATTTATACATATTTGGAAGTTAATATCACCTTATTTGCATCATGTGTTTAGCTCTGCCTCATTAATTGCATTACTTTTAAATAAAAAATATTAAATATTAAAATAAAAATATACTTTTTTTTGTAAATTTATTTTACAAATATAAAAATCACTTAAATCAACGCCTTTAAAATAAGGTGAATAGGAAATTTAATTAACATTTAATAACAACAAAAATCCATTAACACTTTCGTTGTGAGAAATAATTAGGCAGCATTGTGCTAAAAAACAAAAGAAAACCATTTTAAATTAAAACGAGAGAAAAAAGATTTTGCTATTTGGCCACATTTTAGGGAAAAGTTATAAACACAATTATTTGTAGAAAAAAAATTAAAAACGTGAGTTCAGCTATGAAAATGTATACCTTTGAAATTAAATTGTCTTAATAAATTTAGTAGAGAAAAAAAAATAATAACGAAGGCGCTTAAAAAAATTTTCAATTGGGTGGAGTCGTCTTTTTACTGGTGTTGAAATCTAAAAACTAATTTTAAACAAAACGTTTGAAAAATATAGAGGTATTTTAGGATAATGATGAATTTAAGTTAAAGGTACTTAAAATATAGCGAAAATGTGTTAGATATTCCAAAGAGTAGCATTAGAAAAAATATCAAACTTTTAAATTAACTAGTGTTTGAAAAGCAATTTACGGTTTTCTTAATAATAATTTCGATATACCTAGTAAACATATAATGTTAGTTTAACCAAAAGATGTTTAAACTTTTTGTTACGAACATATAGTTAAACTTAAGTTGAAATATGAACGGGCTACTTTAACGGTTGCAAAGTTTACAAGAGCAATATTGACCATGCCGCAGCAGCCACAACGTGCCACAAAGCCACAAAATTACAATTTTCACAAGTATTTAACTATTTAGACTTACAAACGCACACACTTACTTATAATTTAGTTTTAAGATATTTTCTTTTTGAATTAGATTTTCTTTTATTATTTTTTTGTAGTTTTTAATAAGTTTTAGAATTTATTTCTTAAAAAATACTGTAAATTCTCGTACATCAATGCTAGATTAATGTTGAATGCTATTGAGCGGCGGAATGCTTTGCTTTAGATACATACAACTACATCGATTTTAAATACAAATATTTTCTTTAAAATTTCTAAGTAGAAATTCAACAGTATTACTGTGTGTATCTATATTGTATGTAATTTTAGCAAAACAACTTAAGTAATTAAATGAGATTATTTAGTATGTGAAAATAGTTGACTTAATGTTGTTGTATATATCATTGTATGTATTTAAGATAAAATTTCAAATATTTAACCGAATTTCTTAGTGTTTATTGGTAATTTGTTCTACATGCTCTTGATACAAAAGACTTAAGAAAAGAACATGTTTTTATGAGTTGAAATAAGTTAACTCAAAATGTTAGGGGTAATATTTTTTGCACATTTAGTAGAGTAAAACAAACAAACACATGATCTTTGGAAACTCAAGCTTAGCACAGGGCTTTTAAATGAAATTTCTGTTTATCTGATATATAATTTTCAAGTATTCCTGTAGCACAGGTCAGATCCGAAGAAATACACCTAGACCACTTTCGGTACGTCTAATGGTTTTTCTTTCGTCAGGTAAACTACCTCGAACTTCTTTCCCTTTAAACCAATACATTTTCTCTTTCGTTGCCAACTACTCCCAAGGCCTGCTTCCGAAGCTTTCTTACAATCCAATACGCTCTGATATTTAACTTTATCACCTGATGACAAATATCTGGCTGGCGGTAAATATGCTAAGCCCTGTGAAAGCCATAGTTATTTTAATCCAAATTACAAACTCCGTTGTTGCTCAGAGTTCTGCTTGGAAGCAGGTGTTATGATTGATGACTTGTCCTACAACAGCTTTGTTGGAATATATACTACCGTTTTCAGAGCCTTGGATAACTCTTTCACACATACGAAACTTCGGTGTCCCAAGATTTGTTTCTTTTTGAGTTCAAAGATCAGCAAATGGTTATGTTCAAAGAAAAACACGTTATTATTTAGAATTTAATGTCACTATATGCTAAAAAGGATAATATCCTGTGATATCCTTCGAAAACACTTTTTCCATTTTTCATAAAAAATAATCTATATACGTCAAAATAAAGTGTGTGATGAACCCAGTAAAAATAAAACGAAGTACTTCCAAAAGAATAACATTTATCACCACTTCAAAAGTAGCACTAAGTAAATTTTATTAACTTCTGTGGAAGTGATGTTTATTAACGTCCAAAGAAGCTAAAATAACTAATAATTTCTAAAAAAAGAACATTGACATTAATTCCTGAGGATGGCTTCAGATGTAGTGTATTTGGAATCAAATGAAAAGGACTTTCCTCCTATGACAAGCCTGTGTTAAAATCATAACTTCTTCAGATCTTTTTCAGCACTTCCATGGAGTAAATTCAACTTCTTTTTCCCTTCTTTGGAAGTTCTTTTATTGCTGGGAAATTATACGAATAAAAAGTCCAGCGTTTTAGTTTTGTGCGTGAAAGGGTTAACATCATATTATTAAATCATAAGCTAGATTTGGTCTAATTACATGTAATTAGAAGTTTACTTTTAAAAAGCCAATGTGTTCTCCTACAATGTGCCTTCTTAACCCTACCTTCTATATAGTATCTCCTAAGTTCCCAAGTACTTACTTTGCAGGAAGCAGAGTTATGTATAGAGATATTTTTGTCTTTCTTGTTAAAAGACAGATTTTCGTATTGGTTCTCTATTGAGCCCAACTCAAGACCGTATTCCCTTTAAAACAATTACAACATCATCTGCTATCCTTCGTGAAATGTTCAGTAGTTTTTCTCTGATTTAAAATTTTTGATCAACTCTATAGTTTTCAGTATCGGTATTAAACGTTCAAAATCTTTTTGTTAAGAATATCGGTAAACATCTTGTCCATATTTCCGTAATGATAGAGATTTAATTTCTTTTTAATTATACCCTAAACCAATTTAGTGGGGAGGGTATATTGGATTAGTGCTGATGTTTGTAACATACAAAAATATTCGTCCTAGACCTTAAAGTATACCAATCGGCTTAGAATCGTTTTCTGAGTCTATTAAGCTATGTCCGTCCGTCCGTCTGCCTGGTGACCATGTAAACTTTGTGCGCAAGGCACATGTCGCAATTTTCAAGATAATTGGATGAAATTTGGCACGCATGTTGTTTTTGACTTAAGGACGAAGCCTATTGAAAATGGTTAAAATCGGTCCATTATTTCACCTAGCCCCCATAGAACAGAACCCCCAAAAAGGGCTTCTTAGCTCATAATTATATTAAATATACAGATATATCGATAAAATACGGAACAACTAAGTTTTATAGAAGTTTTGATGACCCTGCAAAATTTCATAGAGATCGGGCCCCATTTGACCCTAGCTCCCATACAAAGTCCTCCAAATTAACTTATAAACACAAATATCACGATGAAATTCAGCACAATAAAATATTATGTAAATATAAATAGATTCACAAAATTTTATCGCACTTGGTCCATATTTGCCCCTAGTCACCTTATAAAGCCTCTTTCAGAAAAATAGTTTTTCATCTATCGGAACAAGGAAATATTGAAGATAAATGCTTTATTATGAAGAATAAATCACATTTAATATTTATAACTGGTGTAGTTTATCACATGATCGGCCACGCCCGACTATGCATTGTTACTTGTTCTTTTTTATAATTATTAAAGAATTTCACAGTCTTAACAATTAGAAAAGATTCCGTAATGATATCAAGTTGTGGAGTTGCATATAGAAAGATCCAAACTAGTGGTCCAATAGAGATGATATCAGTGTAGTTTTGAGAACAGAGTCCGATCACTGTATCCTTAAAGCATTCAGTTTACATATTCTCATACATGGGTAAATGTTTGCCTTTAAAACATCAGGCAAGATGATAAAAATAAAAGGACGAGATTAATCGAAGAAAAGTGTGATTATATAATTACGTAATTTTATACATTTTAAGTTTTTGATTCCATTTAGTATGTTATAGTTTATTGTACAAAAATCTATAAAATGTTGCAAATATTACATTTATTACTCTTTCATTGATCATAAACAAAAATCGATTTCAATTTATTAAATCTTGTTCAATTAACAATTCTTGTATATATATTTTTTTTTGATAAATTTTCAACTCGTTTTTATTCCCACACTACCCACTCACTCATGCAGTTACTCAGTAAGTAACCAAAAACTCAACTTCATGGATCGCTAAATAAACCATAAATAGGACTTAATGTCAAGAAAATTATTTTAAAATATATAAAAATTCATTAATAATTTCTTGTTCATGTACTTTGTTTGTAAGTGTTTACACTTAAACGAAACAATAATTTTCAACAACCCAGAAAAATCTTGGCAAATTATGAAGTACGACCAAATATACATATCTATAAATTTTTGCTTAACCAATAAGTTAAACAAGATTTTTCAGGCATGCAACAACATGCATACAACAAACATACCACAAAAATTAAACATAAGTATTTTACTTTTCATTTGGGGTGAACATTATCATAAATCTTGATTTAGAAAAAAATCCATTTCATGTTTTAATGCCACCAACAAAACACCTTAAAATGTTTTTTTTTCATTCTTGTGATATTTTGTTATTTTATCAACACAAATTTATAAAAACTAGCAAAAATTTGTTGTTGAGATTTAAACAAAAAAAAAATAGTAATAACGCGAAGAAAAAAGAGCAAAATTAAATCATTGTTAAACAAATAAACTATTTAGAGAAAAAACACCAATTGAATAAACATTTTTTTTAATGACACGCCTTTTTATGCACCAAAAACAGCAGCAAAAATCAGCAGCAACTGTGAGGCCACAGACAACAGCAACAGGAAGGCAAACAAACGCAAACACAATTGCCTTAAAAATCTGTCCAGGTTTACGAATGTGCGCTATTAGGAGTTCAGATGAATATGCATGAATGTGTTGCATGAGTGTGGAGCATGATTGTAAGAATGTTCAGGCATACTTATGTATATGAATGGATATGAATGAATTTAAATTTTAATAGTGATTTCTGTTTAAGTTCTAATTAAATTTAGCCTTTTTTCCACTTTTGAAATTATTGTTAAAGTTTATTGCAATTTATGGCATTATAAACCGAAAAAAATATATATAACGTAACCAGAATAAGCCATCGAACAGTAAGAAAACTGTAAACTAATGAATACAGCCAAGCCTTATTTGACGCGTTTCCATATTCGTTGATTATTTCCTTATTAACTCTCTTTGCTTAAATTCAATTTGTTTATTTTAATAAAATTTAATTTGTAAAAAACTACCATAAGCGTTAAAAGATTGAACAAAAAAATAATTTAAACATTGCAAATCTAGATCATTTGTTGAAAATATTAGTAAAAGTTAAAATATTAAGCAGAAAGTAACTTCCATTAACTAAGTCTATTCTTTGGGTAAACGTACTTTTTCATTAATTAAAAACATTTTGCTTTCTTTAGAACTAAAGAAAATTCCTATTTATTTATAAGAAATATTCAACAATAAAAGGATATAAAAGGACTCAGGAGTTCGTCTTTGCAGCCTGGAAACATAAAGCTAAATCCGTCAATAATTTTACTCACATATTTATCAGTTACAACTGTTTGGATCAGTAAGGTATTAAAATGGAATAGGCTAAACACTAAGTATGTAGTCCAGTTAGACTAAAGGCTATAGTCTTGTATATAGTTTAGTATAGTATATACTAGTCTAGTTTATAGTTCCGTCTAGATTATAGTCTAGTCTATAGTCCAGTCAATAGTCTAGTCTACAGTCTAGTCTACAGTAAAGTATATAGTTCAGTCTATAGTCTAGTCTACAGTATAGTCTATAGTTCACTTTATAATATTACTCACATATTTATCAGTTACAACTGTTTGGATCAGTAAGGTATTAAAATGGAATAGGCTAAACACTAAGTATGTAGTCCAGTTAGACTAAAGTCAAGGCTATAGTCTTGTATATAGTTTAGTATAGTATATACTAGTCTAGTTTATAGTTCCGTCTATAGTATAGATTATAGTCTAGTCTATAGTCCAGTCAATAGTCTAGTCTACAGTCTAGTCTAGAGTAAAGTATATAGTTCAGTCTATAGTCTAGTCTACAGTATAGTCTATAGTTCACTTTATAATATAATCTATAGTATAGTCTATAGTCTAGTCTATAGTCTAGTCTATAGTCTAGCCTATAGTCTAGTCTATAGTCTAGTCTATAGTCTAGTCTATAGTCTAGTCTATAGTCTAGTCTATAGTCTAGTCTATAGTCTAGTCTATAGTCTAGTCTATAGTCTAGTCTATAGTCTAGTCTATAGTCTAGTCTATAGTCTAGTCTATAGTCTAGTCTATAGTCTAGTCTATAGTCTAGTCTATATTCTTGTCTATAGTCTATTGTACAGTCTGGTCTATAGTCTAGTCTATATTTTAGTCTGTACTCTAGCCAACACTCAAGTCTGTAGTCTAGTCTATATCTCGCAACAACAGAATTCAGTGTTTCAAATTGAAGTTTATTAGCTTACAGAACAAAACAATTTCTATTGATTGGATTAAAGCTTTTGTTTCTTATTAAATTCGTGATTTTAATAAGTACTTAAATACATTAAACTACAACAACAAACAAAAACAAAAGACATTGGTAAAAATGTTGATTTCCTTCTCAAGTATGAACTTGTGTGGTGGCAGTTCAATAAATATTTGTGTCTTGTACATTTTTAGAACATAAATAAACACGTGCTTTATTTGTTGTTTTTATCATTTTTGAATTTTATTTGTTCTCTTCGAAAAATTAACAAAAGATTTAACAACAATATAAATGCACGATCAATCTTTTTTTGACCCAATGTTAACATACAATATTTCAAAATAGAGTTAAATTTAGTCAAGGCTCTTTTTGTTTTTGCAGACAAAGAGTTTGTTTGTGACGACGACCTTCGTCTAATAGTTCTTTGCTACTAAAGACATGTATTAAAGTTAAATATTTATCTTTATAATATTTATATTAGGGTCCTTTCTTAATTGCTGGCTAAAATTCATTAAAGTGGAGTAAACTTTGACGAGCTAAATCTTTTATTTCGGCATTATATTAAAGAATTATTTCGGCATTATATTAAAGGATTAGAAATGGATAAACCAATTTTTTTTTAATACATAAATTTCTTTTAAACTTTATTTTGTCTTCTTGTCTTCTGGAACAATGTATTTATTTTGAATAGAAAACTTCATGTAACTTGTCCTGTCTCTGGCGTTTTTTATTTTGTTTATTATTGTTGCATGCTTGCAGTTTAAACCTCTTGCCTGACCTGTCTATAAAGTTTTTTCTTTGAGTGTTGCACAGTGTTACTAGTTTGATACTCGTATGTTCGTTGTAATATTGTAAATCATGTATGTGTGTTTGTCAATGATAGTAGTTAAGTTGAAAACAAATAAATAAAATAAAAAGTCTTAAATAAACTCTGTTTGATAAATCCAAAACTTTTTTTTGCAAATTCTGTTTCAGGTCTTGTCTCGGGTATTAAAGCCACCACGTCTCTATTCACAATTCGCAAATGTTTTTTTTTTTTTTTTGGTGGTGTCTGGTGTCAACACTCGTACTGCCATCTCAACTTGTGGCTTTTCCCCATTTACACTGTCATACATGTGCATGGTTGTTTCCTTTTTTTTCTATTTTCTACAATTTACATGTGTATGCAAATTTAAAGAAATTGTTAGTTATTCATAAAAATCTATACATTTTATTTATTTATGTGTATAGAAATATAAAAAATGCCTATTTTGTCGTTTAAGTTTTCTGACTAAAAGACATTTTAATTCAAGTTATTAAGAAAGCTGAGAAAGACGAAGAATTATTTATTTTTTCTTGCCTTAAGTCTTTATCCAGATGTCATATTTAACTAAGTTATAATGTAAATGAATCCGTAATCATAATTTTTAAATTATACTTAGTTAACTGAAAATATTTTGTTAAAAAGCTTGAAGATATTTTTTTAATGAAGATGCACAAATAGATTCGTAAACTTTCAATTGAAGAATAAATTACATTTTATTTTCGACCATTTATTTTATTATAAGGAAATTTTTCTTTTATAAATATACATATGTAAGTACCCCAGCCAGCATTTGAAAAATTGTTGGATGATATATGACTGAAAACTGATTATATAAAAAAACCAATTACAAAATGTATAGCAATCATTAATTGGTCATCCTGGTGTTTGAAATTGAAATCATTATTATTAGTTATAATTTTTTAATTTTTTAAATGATCTGCTATGGAAGATAGCTGTGTGACTAGAGTACGTAGTTGGTAGTTCGATATACGGATCATTTTAATTGGCAAGACTTATTTCAGTGGTCACAAAGACCCACTCTAATAAGTTGAGTACGTTTTAGAGTAAACTCCAACGCACTTAGCCATGTAGGACAGTGGCTGGTAAATTAAAGAAAGAACATTGACGAACTCACGAACCTAGATAGCATATCAAATAAAACTCAATAACAAGTAAGAAATTATAGTCGGGCGAGGCCGTCCATATAATACCCTACACCTTTGACAAAAATATAATGAGATTTAGTTGCCATAATAAAACATTTAAGTTGTATTGTACCTTGCCTTAGGTACACATACTTAAGCCGTTTATTGTTGAATAAAATTGTGGACATTTAAGTGAAATTTTGATGGGGGCTTTTCATAGGGGCTAGGGTCATATAAGAACCTATTATTATGGAATTCGTGGGGGTCATCAAATCTTGTATACAACTTGGTTATTGCAGCTTTTTGTCGAGATATGAGTATATTAAACATAATTATGAACTTAAAAGCCCTATTCGGCGGGTTCAGTTGTATGGAGGTTAGGTGAAATAATGGACTGATGGTAACCATTTTCAATAAGCTTCGTCTACAGTACCATAAAAGATCATGTGCCAAATTTCATTGAATTATCTCCAAAATTGCGACCTGTAGTTTGATTAAAAGGATTACAAGCCCTATTGGGGGGTTCAGTTGTATGGGGGCTAGGTGAAATAATGGACCGATCTTAACCATTTTCAATAGGCTTCATCCCTGGGACAATAGAAGATCATGTACCAAATTTCATTGAATTATCTTCAAAATTGCGACCTTTAGTATGATTACAAGGTTTACATGGACGGACAGACGGACGGACATAGCTAAATCAACTCAGAAAATGATTCTGAGCCGATTGGTATACTTTAAGGTAGGTATAGGACCAATATTATTGTGCGTTACAAACATCAGCACAAACCCAATATACCCTCCCCACTAAAGTGGTGTAGGGTATAATAAACATACTAACTAACTAACTAACTAACTAAATAAAAAAGTAACAAATAGGCCACAATCGGGCCTTGTGTTCAGAAACTCAGTTTCCTGAAAGTAATTCCTAAGAATCTTCCAATCAGTTTTAGTCAGGAATGTTATTTCTGGAATAACATTACTTCCAAGATACTTGGATCTAACTTCGACGAATGCCTGGCAGTTGCAAAGAAAGTGCTCTAGAGTTTCACAGTCCTCTCCACACGTTCTACATACGTCTGAATCCGCACGTCCAATTTTGCATAAATATGCTCATTATCCTGTGTGTAATTTTAAGGATATTTTTCGTCTTGCTCTTATCAGGGTCACTCCATAGGTATTTTGTGGTTCTATCCACTGCTTTATTGTTTCAATAGGTCTTATGGGATTCTCTCACCCATATTTTTAGTTCAGCTTTTGTTGCGTCGAATGGTTTTTCATTTGTCAAGTTAACTGCCTCGAGCTCCCTTCCCCGAGCGGGCTGGTACCCATATGATGTGAACCTTACCTCTGGGTATTCAGTTAAAGCTTTCTTTCAATCCAATATGGTCTTAGATTTAGTTATATTTTCTGATATCGCCCTAATTGCCTTCTGGCTGTCTGTAAATATATTAAGCGGTGTGTTCGCCATATTAATTCTAATCCAATTTACGCATTCCATTTATTGTTCGTACTTCTGCCTGAAAGCTTTTGTTATGATTTGGTAGACGGTGGTATATTTCTGCTTCCCCTTTTTATTCCCCAATTTAGAGCCATCCGTGTAACAATGGATTCCTAGTGGTATTTGCTCTAATGTTCCGCTTGACCAAGACATTCTATCTGGGATCAGCGTTTCAAAGTTTCCGACATATTCTGTGTCTGGTATACGATTAGGCACCTCAGATGATTATGTATAACCTTTCAATGTGTCCAGTAAACATTGATAAAGTGTGCTATAACCACTTTTGGCCAGTTAGCCTAAAGTAAAGAGCCGTTAGGCTGCAAGCGCCGCCTTATATCTTAAATATGTTTCATTAGGTGGAATATCTATCAAAGTTTCCTGAGCCTCGTTTGAAGTAGTACACTAACTAAATAACTAAACAAAGAAAATTCTGGGATTCCTATTGTTGCATCCCATAATGTTGCATTCCAAATATGCGAAATATTGGGTATAATTCATATGTGCCACGCCCTCTACATTAAGTCCTCCCATTTTACAAAAAAATTATATTCATACTTAAAGATGATCAAAGTAACTTTTTTGGTTTTATTCAGATATACTAATTGAACACTTCTTATATGGAAGGTGCATCGTCCACTATAACCGACGCACCCATTCTCTTCCCAAATTTTTGAGGATGTAAAGTTTTTCATAGAAAATATAGGAACTCTAGCTGTTGATTTTGTGATAATCAACTAAGCACTTTGTTCTACCGAATTAGGTGTAAATCGGTCCACACTTTTTAGGTCAAAATTCAACATAACTGCTTTCTTATTCGTTCATAACGTTTTGAAATATTAATCATTCGCTATGTTTATTTATCGATCTAAATCATTTTAATTAAATAGTGCAAATATGTATAAAATAAAATTAGTTTATATGCAATTTTTCAAAAAATCAATAGAACAATTTATTACTTCCGAGAGGATTGCATAGATATTCAACTTTTTTTAAACACCTGTATCTAGTTTAAGGTAATTGCACCACAAGGTTTTAAAATACAAATTTTATCTATTATTTTTCGGCTTAAAGAAAAAAATCAATATCTATCTGCATGAGTATTACCTTTTGTTGGCTAATTTAATAAATTGTTATTTGGCTTTGTTTTGTTATATTTGCCGTTAAATGTAATCAATCATTTTTGAGGTATTTTTTCATTTATACATACAAGATATTATTCATTTTTAACATTAAGCATTAGTGTTTTTATAACAGCATTAGTTGTGGATTTAAACAATAAATACATATTTAGTTTTTCAAATTGTTTTTTCATAGATTTTTGGTAAACAAAAAAATCAGGGAGACAATGTGTCGCCATTAGCGGTAAAGTGTCAAAATTATTAACACCCGCACCCAAATTATATAGATAATATACAAAAAAAAAAAACTGAAAATGTTATATTTTTGGATAAAACTATTTTTGTTGAAGTCATGAATAACAAAATCATATGTAATGACTTATGTTTATTTGATTAGAAACAATATTGAATAAAATAATATCATAAATTATGACAAATAAAAAAACACGAAAACAACAACAACAAAAACAAAAGTAGAACAGTTAAGTGACATTCAAATACATATACATATGTATACACACTTATTGTAAGTATTATTAAAGTTGCACCAAAACCAGCAATGTAAACATAATAATAAAACAAAAGACTTAAGACACGAACTTTATTTTAGTAATACCTGTGCTAGTAAAACATAGAAAATTTCGATTATTTTTTTTACAAAAACCACTATATCTAGTTTCTTTTACTTGAATATATATTTTTGAAAAAAAAAATGAAAATTATTAAATACTATTAAATTTTATTTAAAAAATAATTGTATAGACATCCTCTTAAATTAAACAAACATAGTGTAATCATCTTTAATGAAAACTAAAAACAGCAACAACAAACAGTAAATTGAAATAAAATTTTACGCAATAGTATGCCATTTGAAACAAACATGTGTATTATGATTGAGTGCGTGATAAAATAAAACTTTAACAGAAGTCACAGGTACTGTACAGGGTGTTCCATACAAAATATTTGTGTGAAATTGTAAAACAGGTTATTGCTTTCTTTAGGACAATGGACATATGCAACGGCCTTATGTTAAGGTGCCTTGACTGTGTTTCAAAAAGCGGCACAATAATCTAAAAGCTATTGTTAACAGGAGAGCCATTTTTGGGGCTAAAGTTAATTAGTTAGTTAGTAAGATAGTTAGTTAGTTAGTTAGTTAGTTAGTTAGTTAGTTAGTTAGTTAGTTAGTTAGTTAGTTAGTTAGTTAGTAAGTTAGTTAGTAAGTAAGTAAGTTAGTTAGTTAGTAAGTTAGTTAATTAGTTAGTTAGTTAGTTAGTTAGTTAGTTAGTTAGTTAGTTAGTTAGTT
>NC_060952.1:77088212-77088848 GCF_022045245.1 Lucilia cuprina
TTAGTTAGTTAGTTAGTTAGTTAGTTAGTTAGTTAGTTAGTAAGTTAGTTAGTTAGTTAGTTAGTTAGTTAGTTAGTTAGTTAGTTAGTTAGTTAGTTAGTTATTTAGTTATTTAGTTATTTAGTTATTTAGTTATTTAGTCATTTAGTTATTTAGTTATTTAGTTATTTAGTTATTTAGTTATTTAGTTAGTTAGTTAGTTAGTTAGTTAGTTAGTTAGTTAGTTAGTTAGGTAGTTAGTTAGTTAGTTAGTTAGTTATTACTTAATTAGTTAATTTGTTACTTACTTAGTTACTTACTTAGTTTTGGTTACTTAATTGATTACTAAATTGTACCTTTATGGTTTAACTAAGGAAAATAATGCAAATTGCATTAAGTACATTTTAATCCGCCACATCTTGTACATTATTATTCAAAATTTAATTTTAAGTAATAAAGGGCGCTACCAAGGTAAACTTGCAGCTACCAAAACACTTGCAAAAGTTTTAATTATCTCTTTTAAATAAGTTAGACTCACAACATTTAACTTGTAAGTAAAATTTAAGTAAAATTTTACTTAATTTCACTTTCACTTCCACCGCTACTTAAGAAATTATTTATAACATAATACAGATTTTAAGCATTTTTTTGTGAGTA
>NC_060952.1:77088948-77125803 GCF_022045245.1 Lucilia cuprina
TTTGTTAGTTTGTTAGTTTGTTAGTTTGTTAGTTTGTTAGTTTGTTAGTTTGTTAGTTTGTTAGTTTGTTAGTTTGTTAGTTTGTTAGTTTGTTAGTTTGTTAGGTAGGTAGATAGTTAGTATTCGGGGTATATTGAATCGAATTTCCTTTATTTATGAGACTCCCTTATTCTTAAAAGACATGTTTATTTATTTACTATTAACATCTTTTGTATGATCTTACCAAACTTCTTTGTGTGACTTTATATTGTTGTTGGTGTTTTTTTCGTAACATTTTTTTTAAATGTTTATTTCAGTAATTTTCATTCAAGAGTGTTCGAATGTATTTCTAAAGTTGTTGCTAGTATTGCTGTTGTTTTCATATCAATATTTCTAAAACTTTAACAATTACACATTATTGCATAAATAAATGTTTTCCTCGTTTTTTTCTCTTTTTTGTGTAAGTAAATTTAAATTATCTTTGCAATTAATTTAATATAATAAAAAGTAAATGCTATTTTTATGAAACATGTATTAACAAAATGACCAGTAGTAGTATATAGTTATCTAAAGATATTTTAAACAATTTTGTTTATAACTAAAACAATATGTTTACTCAATAACAAACAAACACATTTTCTTAATGTTTTTTAAACAAAAACATAATTCTTATAAATGTAAATTTTTAATCATAATTAATCAATTGAAATTTTATTAACATTTTTAAATTATATATAAAAAGAAACATATATTTACATTAAACAACAACCCATTATCACCACATTAAATTATGGAAAAGAAAAAAACTATTTATTGATTTTTACAATCAATGGCTAAACATTGTTAAAATCATAATTTAACTTAAAAATTAAATAAACAATCTAACTGCTGCAGTTTAGTTACCCCACTTAAATTAAGTTCATTTAATTATCTCAATAAATGTCATTGTTTAACACAATCTCATAAAAATGTCATACTATACATAAATGAACAACATTTATACTAGAGATACAAACAAATTCGACATGCTATAAAATATATACAGTGGGACTAAATAAAGATTTTGCAATAATAATCAGTTTGATGGACGGACAAGGCTTAATGAATCTTAAGCGATTGGAATACTTTATTCTCAATGATCAACGTGATCAATAATACATTTGTGTGATTCCTGAATTCGACGTTACTTCCGACCCCATCTTGATGTTATTGCAATGCCGGGGAAAAAAGGTGCTACCAGTACCTCTAGTCTGCTAAGACATACCTTGGAATGTTTTGGCAGGTATGACCTGGCTGGTCAGTTAGTTGAGGTTTATTCGGGATCCACGTTGTGGATGTGATTTAAACCCAAATTCGGGAGAAGTGTGAGTCGCGGTTAAAAGACTAATGCACGCTAAAGTCTTTAATTCGGGATAAGTTCCGTGCTGTTGTCCATAACAAAAGATAACTCACAGAGGAGTGACTGTGCGACTAAGCGTAGGAAATGAGTGGAATGTATATAGGATGATTTAATGGGTATAAGTCAGCAAGACCCGTATGCCTCTTCATTCATCATATATCATATACATTTAACATCAACTCATTTCCAACTCTTAGTCCCACAGTCAATATTATAAATGTTTTGGATGTTGTTCTGGTTCTGTGGTGATTCGAAAGATGATGGATGTAAGGTATCAAATCTAAGTGATACCATTGAATTTTCCTTCCTTGTCAAAGTATATTGAGAACAGCGGGGTATCAGTCAGAGATTAGATTGCTGAAATACATGAGCATGAGCAGTTTAATCTAACAGCAAGTTAAGCCTAGTTTAACTGAGTAGTAGGAAACCCGCTCTAATTAGCTGATGAGACGTTGGTAAGTCCTTACAGAAGCTTACCTAGTGATTGAATAAGACCACAGTGAAATAAGGCCCAGGCGGCTGATGCTCACGTAAAGCACTTGGACATTTCTGAATCTCTTTTAGAGTTTTAATCGTCGAACATATCTTGAGAAACACTCGCTAGAATATCATGTTTCTAAGGAGAGGTACATACATATAAACGTTGAGATTCACTAAACCCTAAATTCATAAGGTTATTTTTGGCTTAGCTATTTGCTTTATCAATGGGTTTGAAAAAGATTTTGTTGTCCGTGAGAGAAGCTATCATTGCAAACCAAAATAAGAATGTTAAAATGATTACACAAATTATGAGCTATTTGCTCAAATTATGAATAATTCATCTCTGGATTTTCTATAGAATGAATATTTTCATTCCCAGCATGAATTTGTTCTCTACTAAACTATTTTCAGATTATCAAACGTTACAATGTCTGTTTAAAAAAGAAGGCGAAAGTTATGTAGTTATGCGAATAATCTTCAGATTTTCTAAATGAATGATAGACCTATATCTTAAATAATGAACTTGGATTATTTAATGCCCACCGTTCAATCGCAATTATCAATACAAGTAAATAAAATGTAACTTAAAGAAATAAACAGAGTATTTAATGTAAAAAAAGGGAGTGGTAAAATTTTTAAATGATTATTTTATGTTTTTAGGATATGAAAATATTGTACAAAAAAATATATATAAAACGGGGCTTATCAAACAAATTTTATAACCATTTTCCATTTAAAATTTGAAATTTTCAAACAACAATAACAAAAAAAAAAAACAAACAAACTAGTATAAGACATTAACAAGTTAACAGAAAAAACAGTAGAACTGGCAACTATCGACATATAAAAATCAATTTAAAAACTAAAGCAATTTCATGCATTCAGAGACAACATGTTGAACATACACTTACGACTGCTATCAATAAATAAATAAATACATATTTACTCTGTTCATACATACATATGTACTGTGTACTGTTTAAAATAATGTTTCTATATGTTTTGAGAGGAAATATACAATTTTAAACATAAATATGAATTTTAAAATGTGATTTTTATTTTTTGTTGAAACTTGTGGTCTTATGATAGAATAGGTGACAAAAGGTTGGTTTGTTTAGCTGTGGCTATGGCGGTAGTGTGTCAGTGGCAGCAATATTTATGTTGTCTGTATATTGTTTTATGGCTATGAGTACATAAAATCACGTTGTTTCCTCGAAGCTCAATTAATTCTTAACGATTATTTTTTTCTCTTCATTATACCCTACACCACTATAGTGGGGAGGGTATTATACGTTTGTGCTGATGTTTGTAACATACAAAAATATTGGTCCAATACCCACCTTAAAGTATACCGATCGATTCAGAATCATTTTTTGAGTCGATTAAGACATGTCCGTCCGTCCGTCTGTCCGGCTGGCTGGCTGTCCATGTAAACCTTGTGCGCAAGGTACAGACCGCAATTTTCAAGATAATTTGATGAAATTTGGACCAAGCATGTTTTTTGGCACAAGGACGAAGCCTATTGAAAATGGTTGAAATCGGTCCATTATTTCACCTAGCCCCTATATAACCGTACCTCCCGATTTGCATATAATTACGTCAAATATTCTGCTATCTCTATAAAAATTGGCACAAATATGTTTTATATAAGTATAAATGATACTGCAGATTTTCGTAAGGATCGGCCTATATTTGACCCTAGCCCCCATACAAACCCCCCTTCAAAAAATGACTTAAACGTCTAAAATTGACTTGTAACCATTTGTATCGCAATGAAACTCAACAAAACTAACTGTTATTTAGAAATATATCCTTTTCCCAAATTTACCGAGGATCGGCCCATATTTGACCTATATAAAGCCTCATTTAGAAATTTTAGTTTTTTATCAATAAATGGCTTAAATATTTTGGAATTATGGTAATATTCAACATAAAAGTTTCTTTACAAAAAATAAAAATTTTATAAAAGTAAAAATTGTAAAAATATACTCATGGTGTAGGGTATCATATGGTCGGCCATGCCCGACTATACTTTCCTACTTGTTTTTATTTTGTTATTTATTTGCAACAAATTATTTATACAAATGCTAATTATGCTGCTGCTGTAGTGTTTATTTAGAATTGCAGTCAAATATTAAAAGTATTTATGTATTAAGTATTCAGAATGTCTGCCAGTAAGTACCAGCATTATGCCAGTAAGTATAGCACGCGTTTAAACGTTTGCGAAATTAATGTCACATATGTGTGTTAAATGTTTTTTTTGTTTTCTTTAAAGTATTTAAATATTTTTTTGTTTATTTTTCTTGTAAAAGGCTAGACATTTAAAATGTTTAATTCAAACGGAAGTCGTTGTACTAACATTTTTTTTCATTTATAAATTTTAGATAAAATACTTGTTTTTAATGTTTTTTTTTTTTATTTTTTGCATTTATTTAAAATTGAGAATATATATAAGAAATATGTATGCAAAAGATTTTATGTTTTTAACTTTTTCAAATTAAAACTTTAGAACATTTGTTTAAATTTAATGGCAAATTTATAGCTGTTAACATATTTTAAACTTCAAACTTTGTTTCTAACACAAACTAAATTTTCTTTTGAGAAAAGTAACAGTAGAAGCAGTGGACGTATCCTCGCAGTCAAGTTTTTTTTTTATCAGAAACAGGAGCACTACTTCCCTTTTGTAGGCAATTGTGGAAAGTAGTTACTTAGCTCCCGTGTCATCCCGTGCTAAAATAGTGACATTTAAACGCCCTACACCACTTTAGTGGGGAGGGTATATTGGGTTTGTGCTGATGTTTGTAACATACAAGAATATTTGTCCTATACGCACCTTAAAGTATACCTATCGGTTTAGAATCATTTTCTGAGTCGATTAAAGTATGTCCGTCCGTCTGGCTTGCTGGCTGTCCATTTAAACCTTAAGCGCAAGCTACAGGCCGCAATTTTCAAGATAATTGGATGAAATTTGGCACACACGCTTCTTTCGGCCCTATTAAATGGTTATTGTTAAAATCGGTCCATTATTTCAACTAGCCCCCACACAACCGGCCCGCCAAATAGGGCCTTTGGGCTTATAATTAATTTAAATGATCAATTATGTCAACAAAAGTGGACAAAACTTAGTTTTATCGAACATTAAAAATTAGTACCGATTTTTGTAATGATCGGGCTTCATGACCCTATCCCCCATACAAACTACCCTTCAGAAAATGACTTCAAGGTCAAAATTCACTTACAAATACTAATAACACTTTTAAATTCTACATAAATAACTTTGAAGTAGACTTAACTTTCTCTACCAACATTTATAAGGATAGGGCCATATTTTTCTCTACTCCCCTTTGAGCCCTATTGTAAAAAAATCTCTTTTTTTGGCAAAAAAGTAAAACTATTCCGAAATAAAGTTACAAAACAAATCAAATTATTTAGTTTTTTAAATAATCTCCATTTTTAACATACTGACTGGTGTAGGGTATCATATGGTCGGCTACTCCTAACTATACATTCATACTTGTTTACTTTTATTATTGCAGGCCTCTTGCATGGGATGACGCCTGGGATTTTCTCGGCCATATGTTTGCTTTCGCTTTCATTGCTTCGAATGGTTTGGTGTTCGCCTGGTTAACCTTCTCGAGCTTTCTTTACTTAAAGCTTATATTATAACGTTTAGTTGCCGACTATTCTTGAATGGCCTAATACCCATACGATGTAAACGTGAAGTCTAAGAGAGTATTCAGTTAAATTTAAATTTATCACCTGATATCGCCCTAATAGCTTTCTGCTGCCGACAAATATTTTAAGCCCTATGGGAGTTATATTTATTCTAATCCAATTTATGTTTTTCGTCATTGCTCGATCTTCTGCCTGGAAGCTTATGTTGTTTAGATATTGAGAAACCAGTAACATAAATGTACGACTGGGTCTTCAATATAGAAGTGTAGGTCCACTTTTTTTCTTAATTTAGAACCATCCGTGTATCAATGAATTTCTACCAAGACATTCTTTTTTTGATCAGCGTTTAAAATTCTATGCACGTCCGACATTGATGACGTGTGCTATAACGTGTGACGTTGATGATGTGTGACGTTGATGATGTGTCCTAAATCAGATTTTGGTGAGTTCCCCAGTTCAGCTGTAAGGGCTACCTCATATCTTATATATGTGTATGTTTTAATGGATGGAATGTCTAGCAACATTTCCAAAGCCTTGGTTGACGTAATACTCATGACGCCACTTATATCTAAGCAGCATCTACGATGTAGTAAAGTAATGGCTTAAAAAAAAACTAAAAAACTGCTTTCCACTAACATGGTAATAATATTGGAGGCAGGTACTTACCAGCTTGCTTACAAACTACTCAAATATTTAAATAAGCAGATAAAGTTTTTAAAGTCTTACGCACAGAATTGGTTCATAGAGAATACGAACCTGGGCTTCATAGCCACTACAACACCCGTGTTTCAAATAATAGTATTTATACAGAAACACTTTTTTCTTTCCTCTAGAACGTGATCAAGTAAATTGTGCAAATAAAAAGGCAAAACTCAAAATAATGTACTTATCTATCATATTATATGTAAAAGTACTTAAAAGTAATGCAGACGTCTTGTCAGATAGTACCGACTGATCAAAAATTAGACGAAGCAAAATCGACACAGCAACTTTTGAGTGACATGTGTTATAAAAGCATAGACCGAGATATCTTCCCAGCTAGCATTTAGAAGATTGTTTGATGATTAATCAGTAAACTGATTAATTTTTGACTCCTATTGAAGACCCCAAAGTAATAAATAAGTTGATTCGAAAATGATCCCGATATATGTTTAAAAACTGATTATTTGAAAAACAATAGCAAAATGTATAGCAATCCTAAATTGATCGTACTGGTGTTTTAAATATGAAAGGTTTTTTTGTGGCCATATTTTAAGCAGTTGGAAGATCCTAAATAGTTTCTTATATAATTGTTTTTGTTTGAAATCTAACAGCAACACTTACACTTAAAAATTACTCAAAAATAATTTAAAATTAAGTCTAAACTGATTAGAAAAGTTGTTTAGAAAAGACTTTTTTAGATGAGTAGACTCAAAATGTTGTGTGTCCTAAAATGAGTTGATATAATTCTCATTTGGTTTACAAAATTAAATGAATAAGTATTTGAATTTGTGTTATATTTATAAAGTGGATTTTCTGTCAAAGAAATTAAAATTGTATTATCCCAGAAAGTATTGTATTAGTTCTTCAACTAGTTATAGAACACATGATTTTAGCCTCGTTCTAGTTTGGCGTTAAGACCAATGATTTTCGTTCGAAATTGTCACCTTCGGAACTGGTTTTTATTCAGCGTTACGGAGTCGATACTCGTTCTTTGGAACGCTTCTGGAACTAGTTCATTAATCAATGATTATTGTTTGTATTTGTCAACCTCGGAACTAATCCTTTTCTAGCGTTTTTGTTTCAAATTATCAAGATTATGAGCAATTTTGAGAAACTATTGAGGAATTATTACTATTGTACCAATATCCTACGTAAAATTTAATGTAATTCTTCCGCACTTCTAATCTTTTAAAATATTTTTTGTAAGGATATACGTTACAAGCAGCTAACTTTCCCTTCTCTCGGTACTATTGTATTAGTGAGCTATTTAATATCTTGTAGTTCAGTAGAATGCAAAAATATTCATTTGAACGCGTTTTTTATTTCGATAAAAATAAGTTTATAAATTTGTAATTTTTTGACATTTTTTTCAATGGATTCCAAGAAGTTGTTTCGGAACTAGTATGCATTCCATTGAACTAGTTTAATAGCAATGTATAAAGAACTAGTTCCTTAAAAATTATTTAAAAGTATTTGAAAACTACAATAAAATTTTAAAGAACGGGTTCCAGAAATAATGCCGACACTACTAGTTCCAAGGCTGTTGTTTAAGAATCTGAATTGGTTCTGTTTTCACTCGCTTTAGAACTAGTAGTTTTTAGAACAAGTTCTAAAATTTTTCCTGGAATGCTTTAATTATTATAATTTTATATGTTTAATGATCATCTACGAAAGATAGACTAAAGTCTAAATAATTCCAATTATTGTTTAAATTTGATATATTTTAAAAACAATAACAAAATATACAGTAATCACAAATAGGTCTTCCTGGTTTTTGATCTTGCAGTCGTAAGATCAAAAACAGTTTTCTATTGTATTGTATTTATCTGTAATGTAACAATATAACTCAAGAAAGACTCAAAAATTACTATAATATGATTCGAAAATAATTCTAAAACGACAATTAATATCTCAAAAAAATGAGCCACAACTGATCAGAAGTGGGTCTCATAAACGGCTCGTTTAGAAGAGTAGGTGAACGCGTAGTGAACTACCACGTAAATCAACAAACAAACCAGAAGAGTAGGGAACTATTTTCTCCTGACATCATTTACGATCTAAAAATGAGCGCATATATAATAATTTACGATCTAAAAATGAGCGCATATATAATAATTTTAATCGTGAAGAAGAGTCATAAATGACTCGAATGGGATCAAAAATTTCAAACACAAACATCTTTCATAATATAGACTATCTCAAAGATAATTAAATTAGTTCTTGCTAAACTGCGAGCTTCTCACATAATCTAACATAATATTTTTTACTACGAATTATCTTTTATGATATAAAAAAATCTATATAATTTCCAATTTTACATAAAAACTCTAAAAGGCCAAAAAGTAAGCAATAGACTTTGTAAACCGTAAATCGTTAAAATTTTATGTATGCTAACCATACATTAAATTTTTATTTACCACCACACATTTTGTTACCCAAAAAAAAAAAAAAAATGACAAGGTTAAGAAAACTAAAGTTTTTTTTCTTCATGCTGTTGCCACAAAATCTTAATCATAATAATATACTAAAAAAATTCCCAAAATCAGTGAATACCAAATAATTGGGAGTGTCTATAATATTTACTGGTCATTACATTAAAATTTTGCAAAAAAAAAACTTAATAAAATCTTAAAGGCTTAACCAACTTTGAAAAAAAAAATACATTATAAATACGTATACGTTCATACGTAAGTACATTACAATGAAACTGAAAATACAACAATATTGATTGAAAGTTGCGATATCACTGTTATTTATGTTGCTCAAAAAAAAAAAAGTTGCAACAACTTTTGAACAACACTAAACCAACCAAAAATCAATTCCTATTTTACAAAGCAACTATATTTTTGTTAAATCAAGTAGGAGAAATTTAGTTTTACACCACAAAAGAAATCAAACTAAAGAAACATTGTTTCAATTTTTTTCCAGTACTTTATTTTGGAGCATAAAATTTTCCTGCAATTTCAAGGTGTATATGAAGGTTTAACACATGCATCTACATAAATATATATTATATTTTCTTTATTTTATCTTTGCGGGAAAACTGGGCAAAAAAAAAACTTTAATTCAAATGTACATTTCAATTGCTACACCCTCTAAGAGTTGCAAAATACTACATAAAATGGAAAACAAATGTTAGCCCAGTAGGCAATCAGTTTAAGACAATTGTCTTTATTGTTACTTATTATTTCAAGTTTTGGTTACAAAGTTAATGTCAAGTTTTTCTTTTCTTTTTATTTATATAATTTGAGTAAAACTTGATTATTTTGCATACACACTTTAAAGAAACCAAAGCTATGCAGTTATATTTTTATGCACTTACATACATATATACACATATATGTATGTGGAACATATTAATCTTTTTAATAAGTAGTTGATTAAAACAAAATGAGACAATGTCTGCCTGGATATGGAAATAAACTTAACATTGAAGAAGAACAAGTCGAATGTAAATATTAGAGGTATACTATTGTTTTGCAATAGCGGAGTTCTAAGCATATTCTTAAAGCTACGTTCACACCTACCCAATGTTTTACGAAAATGACGTGACCCCTAAAAAATTAACATTTTGATTTCCTTTAAATAAATATATTTATTTGCACAAACGTAATATATCTTTAACGACATCAGTTCAGAAAAATAAGTAAAAGTGTTATATTCGGCTGTGCCGGATTTCATATACCCACCATCAAACCGAATACTGTAAAAGAAATGCTGTCCTATAAACATAAGGGTGATATTTGGAATATGGCTTAAGTCAATTATGGATCGAGCTCTTTTAAACTTATATGGGGGGTAGGGTCTTTTATGTGCCGATCCTTAAATAAATTGGTTAGAAGCTTTTGGTTTGTAAAAAACTTACTTATACCGTAATGACTGTTAAAGACTGTTTTAAAGGGGACCTTATATGGGGGTAGGGTCAATTATGAACTGATCCTCAAAAAAAAATGATAGAAAGATTTTGGCTCATATGAAATTAATTTTTGTCGAATTTCATCGCTATATTCGTACATCTAAAGCAGTTATGCCCGTTAAAGCTATTTTCAGGAGGTCCACTTGTAGGGGTGCAATCCGAAAAAGTGGACCGATATAGTCCATTTTCAATACCAAACAAACCTTGGCAATATGGAATATTTGTGCAAAAAAAAGACGGACAGACGGACGGACATGGCTACATCGACTTAGAATTTAATAAGGACCCGGAATATATATACTTTTATGGGTCTATGACGAATATTTCAATGTGTTACAAACGGAATGACAAAATCAATATACCCCCATTTTGATGGTGGGCATAAAAATATACTCATGGTGTAGGGTATTATATGGTCGGCCATGCCCGGCTATATATTC
This sequence comes from Lucilia cuprina, assembly GCF_022045245.1. Taxonomy (NCBI): domain Eukaryota; kingdom Metazoa; phylum Arthropoda; class Insecta; order Diptera; family Calliphoridae; genus Lucilia; species Lucilia cuprina. The sequence goes on from NC_060952.1 coordinate 77,099,540, forward strand.
CTACTTGTTTTATTTATGTATTTTACAAAAGTTGAGGCAAATTGTTGTATACTCTACACCCAAATATTCGTCGTTCGTCTGCGTATAAAATAGAAATAAACCTATCGCACAGTTCGTTACGTACGACGAATTTCGTCATGATTGTTCAAGTATTTTCATTTACTGTGTTCTATTTCTGACGACAAAATTCATTCCGAAACTTCTATATTTTCACTCAAAATATTGATTTTTGATTGAAAATAAAAATATTCGCAGATTTTGCTTGTTTGCTCTATATCTTATAGTTTTCAAGAAAAACCAAATTTTATATTTTCACTCAAAATATTGGTTTTTGATAGGAAATAAAAGTGATCACAGGATTCACTTATTTTTTCTGTATCTCTTTTAGTTTTTAAGAGAAGCTAACCTTTCATATTTTCACTCAAAATTATGGTTTTTGGCGGGAACTAAAAGCGATCGCAGATTTCGCTGGTTTTTGCTTTTATATTTTCATTAAAAACTTCGGCTTTTGTATTAAATAAAAGTGATCACAGATTTCGCTTGTCTTTGCTTTATCTCTAATAGTTAAAAAACTTTTCTATTTTCACTTAAAATATCGGTTTTGGTAGAAAATAAAAGTGATCACATTACTCGCTTGATTTTGATTCATCTCTTATAGTTTTCAAGAAAATTTACTTTTATGTTTTCACTCTTAAAATACGTTTTTAGTTTGAAATAAAATTGATCACAGATTTTGCTTGTATCTCTTATAGTTTTTGAGAAAAAACTGAATTTTTATTTTTTACAAAAAAAAAAAAACGTTTTCGTATGAAGAGATTTCGCTTGTTTTTCTGTATCTCTTATAGTTTAATATTATTAAAAAAATGTTTTATTTGTGAAAAGTATTTATAAAAATTAATTAGAAAAAATTGTGTTCAATAAGTACTATTTACTAAAATTTCGGTTCTATATAGGCCTTAGAACCCGAATTTGAAAATTACACACCTATATCTTATTTTGTGTGAACAAATTAACAATACTTTATAAATTATGTTAACATTGGCTTAAGAGGTTTGAATACAAATAGATTTCCCGTTTTTATACCCACCATTAAAAAAATATGCGGGCATATTGTTTTTGTCATTCCGTTCGTAACATATCGAATTATTCATCTAAGACCCATCTGTCTGTTGAAAACACGATAGAGTCCAAATGGAAACAGCTAGAGTGCTGAAATTTCAGAAAATTACTTTAACTATAAGTACTGTCTTTAAAGTACGAATACAGCTAAGTATGACACTTGACGCAAATATGTTTCATACAATCTATAATATCTTTACCTGTTCATAATTGAGCCTACACCCCAATTAAGGTCCCCTTCAGAAAATTACTTTAACGTTCGCATAATGGCGTAAAAATACGAGTATAAAAATTCGACATACATAAATAATTTTTTTACACAACAAAATTTCTCTGTTAAATTTTATGACGATTGGTCCATTATTGACTCTATCTCCTATTTAAAGTTTCGCACAAGCCAAAATCTCTCATATTTTATGAGTATCGATACATAATTGACCAAACCCCCATATAAGGACCACTCCAGAGCTACTGGCTTAAAAACAAGTATAGCGATGAAGTTGGACATTCATAAATAAGTTTCGTAGAAGACAAAATCTCTCTGAAAATTATAAGGTACCTTAAAAAAAATTACGTTAAATATAACTGACTGGAAAATGCGAGTACAGCGAAGAAAATCCTGATAACTAAGTTCATTAAACGTCATAATCTTTCTGCCAAATCAAATGACGATTCATAATTGTTCAGAAAATTACTTTAACGCTCACAACTAGCTTAACTATAGCGATAGTGGTAAAATATGTCATAAACAAGTTTTTTTTTTACATATATCTAAAAGCCCTTTTCCGAAAATCACTCTGATGTCTATATTAATTACGAATAGTTCTTTAAAAGTAAGTGCCTATCGTATATCCCTATGGAATGATGTTTATTAATTTACGCCAGGATATTTTTAGTTCGGGATCTATGCGAATTCATGGATAGATTATAAAAGTATCACAGACTAATTTTCATCTACAGTTTAATTTTTTAAACTGAATAATATCGTGTTGGGTATATTACTCAGTTCTACTACAGTAGAAACAAAAAAACAATGATATAAAAATTTTACATTCCTTATCTAAATGTTATTATTATCCTAAACGTTTTTGAATTAAAACTCAAATATTGTTTTCCTTCATTCATGCAATTCATTTTGCAACATACATATGTCATTCATTAACAGTTACATTCAACTTGAACTTAAAAGCGGAAAAAAACACGAAAAAATCTAGCCAATATTTTCTAGTTTAATGTCCATCGCATTATGTCAAATACTGTATGAATATTTGTCAATTCCTCCACCTCTAAACCTCCAACCATTAACTTCTATTGGCTCTAGTTATTTCATTTGCTTTATTTATAAGATAAAATTTACTTAGTTTCTTAAGTCTTATATGTATGCGCTTATATGTCTTATATGTATGTGTTACTGTAATTAATGAAAATCCCCCGAATTATGGACACAATAAGGTCAATACTGTGGTTGCAAAGCATACACTGTGCCTGTTGCTGTTGTCGTTGAAGAAAGACAACAAAATGCAACACACCTGGTTGCAAAAGAAAAAATAAAATAATAATAATATTTGTTTATTTATATAGCAGCTAGTTTCTTTCAGTTTTATTGTATTTTCTTAAAATTTATTTTTCATACATATTTTGACTCATGTTTAAGGCATTGTTTTACAAAACTGGAATTTTGTCTTAGAGAAGAGAAGTCAACAAAAACGAAAAAAATATATATCTTACAGACTTGGTAACAGTAGTTATAATTTATGTGCACAAATACCTTAATCAAGAAATTTATGGGATTTAATGAACCATAATGCATAAATATTACTTGGTTACACATTTTTGTTTTCTCTAAATAATTTAAGCTTAAAAATAAAAAATATTTAATTAAATAAATAAGTTATAATAAGCGTGATGTAATCGTACAGTATAGAATAATTATATTGCATTGCAAATTATTTCTCAGGAGTGTTAACATGGGTATAGCAAATTTGTATATCAAGTGACTGTACAACCGATTTTCTAACATGCAAAAACATTTTTGGCTAAAACGTATGATATATAGTTTGTGTGGTTACATAGCCAGCAGAAATAAAACGAAGTACTTCCAAAAGAATAACATTTAGCACCACTTCAAAAGTAGCACTAAGTGAAGTTTTTAATCTTCTGTGGAAGTGATGTTTTTTGACTACCAAATAAGAGAAAAAATCCAATTTTGTTTAAAATTAAAGGTATATTTTTTGTACTGATATTTTTTTTTAATTTAAATGCGTGTGACTTATCTATTTATGTTAATATTCTTTATGTCAAAAAACTTTTAAAAAAGAACATAAAAATTACTTCCTGAGAATTGCTTGAGATGTAATGAATTTGGAACCAAATAAAAAGGACTTACCTCCTATGACAAGTCTATGTTTAAATCATCACTTCTTAATGTATTTTTTAGTACTTCCATGGAGTAAATTCTACTTCGTTTTCGCTTCTTTGTAAGTTCTTTTTTTGCAGGGTATTAACTAGTTCATAGACTAGACTACTGTCTAACATATTGAATAATTTCTTGTCCTAACTATTAACTAGACTAAATGACTGCTGTATTAAAAATTTAGCTAGTCTAGTGGCTAGTCTATTTGCTAATCTAATAGCTTATATGGTAACTAGTCTTTTGATTGACCCATCGTCAATAGACTAGTTAGTCTATTGAATAATTAGCCACCTTTTGACCTTTTGCCTAGTCTATTGTCTACTCTATGAACTATTTTATTGGTTAGTCTATATACTAGTTCTTTGCCCAGACTATATACTACTCACTTGACTAGACTATATACTAATCCATTGACTAGTAGTGGTCAATTGAGTAATATGTTGACTAGTCATTGGATTTAACGTTTTTTAATAGTCTATGGTTTAGGCTAAGTTTTATTTTATCGTCTACTCTCTCTATCTCTATCTCTCTACTAGTATTTCGATTATCATATTGACTAGTAAAAGTTAGTGTATTGACTAATTTGTCAATAAAGATATCTTTTGATTAGTCTACATTGACTAGTTTTTAGAGTAGTCTATTGAATAGTCCATCGAGCAATAAACTAACATAAGTCTTTAGGAATCTGATAACATATTTACTAGACCATAGACTAGATTCTTGACTAACATATTGAATAATATGTTGACCTAACTTTTATTTAGTATATTGACATATTGGCTAGTCTTGTGACTATTGAACAGTCTTATAACTAGTACAATAAATAATATTTTGAATAGTATCAATGGCATAGATATAACCATTGACTAGTCTAAATACTAATTCATTAACTATTCTATGGAGTGATCGATTGAATAGCCAACCAAGTAACAAACTAATGAACTTAGCTACGAATTCATCAGAAATCTGTTAATATTGTCGCACAGTTATTGCATTACTACTTCCAAAAGACTATGTCTAAGAGATAATGTTTCCTTTTACAAAGTTATCCATTCCTTACTTGAAATTTTAAGAAAAAAATACTTATCTATTTTACATACAGCAGCTACTGAATTACTTTTTGTATGGCATGTGCTGCCTCATTTCGTAAAACATGTGCATACATATATTGCTGAAACATCAAATACACTGAAAGAAAAATATACCAAATTAATATTATTTTTCTTAACCTTGGCCTAAATCGTGACGCTTTTATAGTTCAGACTAAGGCAAAACATTTACTTAAGTTTAAAAATGTCATAAAAATTTCAATGGTATATACATACTTACAACAACATTATGTAATGTTGATTACGCACCGTTGTTAACATTGCAACAAATCGTTGTCACACAACAACATTATGTAATGTTGAATACGCACCGTTGTTAATATTGCAACAAATCGTTGTCACAATCTAAATTATATACACATCCGTTGAGAAAAGTTAACAAACATTGCAAGGTCACTATTGACAATGGATTTGTTGTCGTAACTGTGTATATACTTGACAACGGATGTTATTGAAAAATTTTGTGTCAATTTGTTACCAGGCGTGTATATTTCGTCTTCCCTCTGTACATACTTGACTCCTATTTATACTCCCCCTCAAAAATAATTGATTTTGTATCAAGTATTTTTCGACTTAGTTAAAGGAAACCAACTACTCCGTTTCTCTGAGTGTGCTAACTTCATTCTGATTTTTTTGCTATGCTGCCACTATGACCCCAGAGACATTTTTGGTAAACTTGGATTTCTTTTTTCCCTTATGGAAAAACTAAAGTGTTAAATATCATGTAAGCTAACAACTCCTCCTAGGTAACTTAAAAATCCATAAAAGATAGAAAAGTATTACTACCACTTGCATGATGTACTACTTGGTAAAATGTTGGAATAAAAACAAAACGGGTCGTTTACAAAAAAAATCTATTAAAATGTGGAATTTTTTAAATAACATTAATAAAATTTTTGGAATTTCCTAAAAAAAAACACAGAAAGAAAACGTTTAAACTTTTACTTTTTCTAACTGTAAAGAAAAAGTACTAACTTAAAATAAATAGTAAATAACTTAATTAAATTTGAACACAGTAATTGTTTATTCCTGTAGCAATAAAACAAATGTTTTTTTCTATATTTAAATTGCACATAACCAAAGCATTATTTCCCTTAAACCCTCTTCACATTCCAAACCAATGTTTGTCTAAAACACGCAGACCGAACAAAAACAACACAATAAGGCAAATCGTCTAAACCATAAATTCTCATTAACCTGTAATGTCAATAATTTCACTTTCAATAAAACTTGCCAATATAATCTAAACAAATTATCACACAACAAAAAATTTATTTTAAACGGCAGTGAAGAAAACAAAACTAAAATCATTGCATTTTGGGGGGAATAAAATCACTGCTGATTATTGTATGTGGCATGCTACTGAAGATGCAAACACTTATGCGATGCAATTGCAACACCACCAATAAATGCGGTAAAATATAAACAATTTATTTATATTAAACATGCAACATATACATACAAATTCCGTCATTTGCTGCTGCAACCACTAAACGCAAAAAAAGAAAAAATAACTAAATATTTTCATGGTAAAATTATTTACGACAAACAGAAATATTTTAATCAATAAAAGTTTCCAAAAGGTAAAATTGGAGTAGTCTCACCGGAATTTTCCAGACTCTCTTAGACTATAGACTAGACTATAGACTAGACTATAGACTAGACTATAGACTAGACAATAGACTAGACTATAAACTAGACTATAGACTAGACTATAGACTAGACTATGGACTAGACTATAAACTAGTCTATAGACTAGGCTATACACTTGACTATATACTAGACTATAGACTAGACTATAGACTAGACTATAGACTAGACTATAGACTAGACTATAGACTAGACTATAGACTAGACTATAGACTAGACTATAGACTAGACTATAGACTAGACTATAGACTAGACTATAGACTAGACTATAGACTACACTATAGACTAGAATATAGACCGGTATTTAGATTAGATTATAGATTATACTAAAGATTAGACTATTGATTACACTATAGACTATGAACTGAACTTTAAACCACTTAATGAACTACGCTATTGTTTAGACTATAGACTAGACTAAAGAGTATTCCTTATGTCTCTAATAAACAGTCAATATCCTATATGTCTTATGTGCCAAATGTAGTGGTCTGAAAAGAAATTAACGTAATACAAATAATCGACCTTTCAACTTGAATTTTGTAATGGTTGAAACAAAAAAGTTGGCCGAATGTTAAACAAAATCCACGAGAAAAAACTAGTGTTATTTAACAATTGGCGGTTTAGTTTTTGGCACCAATATTTTGTTCGTTACTTTAGCAATAAAATCTTCCAAAATACACAACAAAGAAAATGGTTTTACAACATGCAACAAAATTTTTGTTCAGTTTAAAACATTATCATCATGCTAAATGCTACAAAAAGATGTAACCACCACAAAAAGAAAACAGCAAAGAAAACCCAATAAAAAGGGATAAAAGTTTTTTGGAATAAATTTTAAAATGGAAAGAAATACAAGAAGAAACAATTTATTTATTTATGTTCTTTTGTTACTTATCATTATACATTTTTTAAGTGATAAATTCTTGAAATTTCTGAAAAAAGAGGCAAACAGACACCAAAGTAATGGAAGCAAGCAGTGTATGTGAGTTTGCATTTTAGTGGCTACAGAGTGTCCAAAAACTAAGAAAATAAACCGTTTGCCATGTCGGTTGACCGGCTTATATTGTCTGGTTTGGCTTTTTTTATGTGGCCAATAAAATTTTATTACCAACTTAAGTCACTATTTGCAACATGCCACACGATTGCTCATATTAACGAGAAGTTTAAAGCCAAAATAAAATAAAAACACAATAAAATTTCAAAAAAGCAGAGTATTTGATTTTTTTCTTCTGTTCTTTTTTTGCAGAGAAAGTTTTTTATAATTTTATTTTATTTGTGAAGTTTTAAGCCGACCGAAAATTGTTAAGCCTAAACCCGATGATTTGTGTTAAAGCCAAATATTTTGGGTCAAGAATTTTATGCGTTGTAAATGTGTGTTATCATCGGCTAAAAGAAACAAAGTATTTTAAAAAATTTTCAGTTTTCAAGAAAAGTGACCTTCATGCTTTTTAGTATTTATTTTAATTTTTTATTAAATTTTCGTTCTGAATAATAAAAATAAAATAAAACAAAACTTAAACAGCTAAATTGTATGTGACTTTATTTCTTTATTGCTTTTCAATCAAAAAATATTAACTTACAATGTAGTTTTCTACAAATCACGTTTTATTTTCTTCACGTTTATATAATTTTTTTTTGCTCAATATTTGTTTTATATAAAAATGTATATTTTCTTGTATGTAGATAGATTTCATATATACATATATTTTTTTTTTTTTTGTATTTTCCTATAATTTTGAACAGCTACATAGACGACCCTAAAGTTCGTGATACTAATCGCATTTTTATTATGTGCTTCTCTAAGTTGATATTCATAATTTTTTTTTTTACATACAGTGTTTTGAAATCTCAATAATTTTAAAATATTAAATAAAATTTCATAGTCTTATTCTTAATAATTCTTTTCTTCGAAATAATAAAGTATATATTTCGTAATACCTAACAGAGACTTAAGTATTCGAAAAAATTAAATCCATTATATCCAAAAACTACAACTCATTATGTTGAGTCTCCAGAAAATTGTTCGCGACGAACAGCTGGACTTTCAATAAAACATAACAAAGCGATATTAGTATTCATTATTTCGAAACTCAAATAGAAACATTACCAAATAAATATAACAAAATATAAGCTTGACAGGTGACTTCCTAATATGTAATAAAACAGATTCTTAATTACGTTTCAATAATTCAGTAAACCACGTTTGATCTGCAAATTGACATTTTTGAATTAAATTTGTTGGACTTGCACTTTTTCTTGAAGTCATATAATTAGTTTTTTAACCGTATTGTGGATAATTATGACGTATTATTGTAGAAAAGAGATTTTCTACAAGAGGGCTCATAGGAGAGTAAGGGTCAATTCATGTAAATTTCTTTAGAGAAATTAACGTCTTCTTCAATTTTATTTATGAGGACTTAAATCGCCTTATTAGACATTATAATTGAATTTTGACTTTCAAGACATTTTCTTAAGGGAATTTTGTAAAAGGGCTAGGGTCAAATGAGGCCCGACCACTACAAAAATCAATAATGTTATTTACCGATCTATAAAACTAAGACATAATAGAACATTCAACGTAATTATGAGCTTAAAAGCCTGATCTATAGTCTAGTCTATAGTCTATAGTCTAGTCTAAAGACAAGTCTATAGTCTAGTCTATAGTCTAGTCTATAGACAAGTCTACAGTCTATTCTATAGTCTAGTCTATAGTCTACTATATAGCCTAATTTATAGTCTAGTCCGGGCTAAAGTCTAGTCTATAGTCTAGAGTATACTATAGTCTATAGCCTATGGTCTAGTATGTATATAGTCTAGTCTATAGACAAGTCTATAGTCTAGTCTATAGTCTAGTCTATAGTCTAGTCTATAGTATAGTCTATAGTCTAGTCTATAGTCTAGTCTATAGTCTAGTCTATAGTCTAGTCTATAGTCTAGTCTATAGTCTAGTCTATAGTCTAGTCTATAGTCTAGTCTATAGTCTAGTCTATAGTCTAGTCTATAGTCTAGTCTATAGTCTAGTCTATAGTCTAGTCTATAGTCTAGTCTATAGTCTAGTCTATAAACTAGACTATACTCTAGTCTATAGTCTCGTCTATAGTCTCGTCTATAGTCTAGCCTATAGTCTAGTCTATAGTCTATTTTGTAGTCTAGTCTATTGTCTAGTCTAGTCTGTAGTATAGGCTGTATCCTAGTCTAGTCTAATCTTGTCAAGTCCAGTCTAGTCTAGTCTATAGTCTCGTCTATAGTCTAGTCTATAGTCTATTTTGTAGTCTAGTCTATAGTCTAGTCTATAGTATAGGCTGTAGCCTAGTCTAGTCTAATCTAGTCAAGTCCAGTCTAGTCTAGTCTAGTCCAGTCTAGTCTAGTTTAGTTTAGTCAAGTCCAGTCTTGTCCAGTTTAGTCTAGTCTAGTCTAATCTAGTCAAGTCCACTCTAGTCTAGTCTTTTATAGTCTTGTTTTGTCTTGTATTGTCTAGTCTGGTTTAATATAGACTATAGTCAAGTCAATAGAATTACTCGTATGTGCTTAGCAAACCATATAGTCGATCTACACCAATTTTACTTTCTTACATATTTTCTTCTATATAATTCAGCTTCTTTTAACACAAAACTGTGAATATATTTTAGTTTCACCAGGTCAATTATTTTCAAATTTAAAACAATTTGACACATAATCATAAAATGAAAACTATGAGAATAAAAATTTTAGTTTCTTTAATCTAAAAAAAATAACAAAAATGAAAAAGTTCATCTTTAAATATAATTTTAAGACAAATGGCCTGGCTGTTAAAAATCTTAAAAATCAAAAGAAAATAACATCCTCTGAATTAAACTATAAGTGCAATAATTTCTCTGCTATAGTGGATATTATTTATTATCAATAAACTATTAACACACTGTGCATCATGACATGCATGCTCCTCTTATATGCACCACATCGTCGTCTTTGTCGTCGTCATCATCATAATAATCGTCATCATGTGGGGGCATGTGAAGAAGAAAGTAACAATAAATCCAGTACAACCAATATTTTCTCTTCATTTATCATACATCAGTTTGAGTTCGAGTTCGGTTACAACCAGAAATGGAGTTCATATAGTTTATTTAAGTTTTGTGCATTTTTTGCAGTTTTTTTTTTGTTTTGCTGCTTTACAAAGGTCATCATGGTTTAATTGTTGATTTATTATGTTTTAAAAATTTGTCAACAAATCGTGGTTTATAAATTTTCCAAAAATAAATATAAAACGATTTTAGTAAAAATTGTGTCATGTTCATGGCTGTCTTTGTTTATATTTATTTTATTTTAATAATACATATTTATTTTTCGTACTCTTTTTTAATATAAATAAATTTCCTTTATCTTAATAATTGATCTTGTTGATTTTTTTGGTTGTTTTATATACAATTTTTTTTATAAATACACAGAAATAAATGTATGTATTTATATATGTATTTAAATTTTGTACTTATTTACTTACCAGATTGATTTATGGCTTTCTTTGCTGTGATTTATTACCAACCTAATTATTGTGTCACTTTACTAATTTATTCATCAAGTGTCTATTTTGTTACTAAAGTTGTTTTCCTTTATTTCGGTTTGTGATGTTTTGTGTGTATTTGTTTCTGTTGCTAGACACAGTAAGGTAAAATTTAAGTTTTTTCGCATATCTATTTTAACATGGATGTTGAGTCTGGTATGTTTATGTTGCATGCACATCAGGCATGGAAAATTTCAATTTTGAAATAGTTCCTTTTCTTCACCAGAAATACCACTTTTTAGGTCTAAAAACAATTTTAAAATTTACAGCTTACTCTACATAAAAACTAGAATATAGACCAGATAATAGACTAGAAGAACTATAGGCTAGACTTTAGATAAGTCTACATATGCTATAAATTACACTATAGACTAGACTAAAGACTAGACTGTAAACTAGACTAGACTATAGACTAGACTATAGACTAGACTATAGACTAGACTATGACTAGACTACAGACTAGACTATAGACTAGACTATAGACTAGACTATAGACTAGACTATAGACTAGACTATAGACTAGACTATAGACTAGACTATAGACTAGACTATAGACTAGACTATAGACTAGACTATAGACTAGACTATAGACTAGACTATAGACTAGACTATAGACTAGACTATAGACTAGACTATAGACTAGACTATAGAGTAGACTATAGACTATAGACTAGACTATAGACTATAGACTAGACTATAGACTAGACTAAAGACTAGACTATAGACTAGACTATAGACTAGACTATAGACTAGACTATAGACTAGACTATAGACTAGACTATAGACTAGACTATAGACTAGACTATAGAATATACTATAGACTAGACTATAGACTAGACTATAGAATAGACTATAGACTAGACTATAGACTAGACTATAGACTAGACTATAAACTTGGCTATAGAATTGACTATAGACTAGACTATAGACTAGACTATAGACTAGACTATAGACAAGACTATAGAATAGACTATAAACTAGACTATAGACTAGACTATAGACTAGTCTATAGACTAGACTATAGACTAGACTATAGACTAGACTATAGACTAGACTATAGACTAGACTATAGACTAGACTATAGACTAGACTATAGACTGGGCTATAGAATTGACTATAGGTTAGGCGATAGACTAGATGACACCCTAGACTTCAGATTAGACTATAGACTAGACTATTGTCTTTTCTATAGACAGGACTATATATAATATTAGAATATTAACTAAACTATAGTCTGCTATATATTTGAGTATATAAAGTACTACTGTGCTGAATTGCCCAAGCCTGACGCACATAGCAATTTAGTACATGGGCGTAGAAAGTTTAGGAATTGTATTAACATATTTATCTACTTCAACCAGTAAAAATATTAATATGTGTATACTTGAATGATCATAGAAGCAAATTGTTTGCATTAATAGACTATCCGGGGATCGTTGACCTAATTTGACACTAGGAAAGCTGCGCTCCTGTCATTTGAATACCAACCGAACAAACATCTACTTTGTTTGATGTCAAATTAAATCATCAATCACTGAAATTATAGCTTCAAGTGCACTTTTCCATTTTTATTTAGTTGTTTTAGTAGATTAAATGTTTTCTAACTTTTATTGATGTAATGATGCCACCCACTAAGGAAACTATTTCAGTTATGTGTTGCTAGACATGAAAAGGTTAAAAATCATAAATAATATTAAGTTAAAAATAATATTATTTTTGAGGAAATACATATTAAGTTTCTTAAAATTTCTTAGATGTTTCTCTTTACTTCCCCTTTAAATATTGTGTAACTAAGTTTGCACTATGACTTCAAAACGACCTATTTATTTTTTCGCAATTTAAATTATTGCAATTTTAGTTTACTTTTGCTTTTATGCTTAAATCTTGCAACGTTTTCAGTTTTTCCTTCGGTGTGATGGAAATGCTGCAAAAAACATTAACTCGAAAAATCAAAAAAAATATTTAATGTAAGTCAAATTTTTAAAGAAGACCCAATAGGTTAAAGACAACCAATAAATTAAACGAGACATATGTACAAATAAAGTAAAAAATATTTAAACTATTTAACTGCTTGTTTGTTTATGTTGTTATTTCATAGTTTAAGCTAGAAATAGAAAAAAGTAAATTACTATTAGGAAAAATGAACAAAGATTGAGTTTAACAAAGTTAAATTTAAGTAATCAGTATTTAACTACAAAATCATAAAAATATGAGACTATTTTGTCACTGATAGAAGACGACTGTATGGAATCAGTATATGGTGGTATATATAATTGTATAAATAACATTGAAGTTAGAAAGCAATAACTTCCGAGATCAAAAGTATAAAAATTTAGTTCGAACTGAGTTTCACTTTTTAGTAATTTCAACATCTCTTTTAGCGCTAAATTCCAATTGATTTCTTGGCCATGAAATTTTTACTAAACACTGCTTTTCGATTGAAGTTGTTGTTCTCACTCAATAACAAAAGAACTTCCAAAGAAGTAGAATTTACTCCATGGAGGTACTGAAAAAGATCCGAAGAAGTTATGATATTAATACAGGCTTGTCATAGGATGTATGTGCTTTTTATTTGTTTAGAAATTCACTTTATCTGAATTCATTCTCAGGAAGTAATTTTTATGTTCTTTTTTGAAAGTTATTCTTTGGACGTCAATAAACATCACTTCTAACGAAGTTAGAAAAATTCACATAGTACTACTTTTGAAGTGGTGACAAATGTTATTTTTTTAAAAGTACTTCACTTTGTTTTTGCTAGGCATCTCTAGATTGGAAATCAGGGCATCCTCAAACAAAATATCGGGACTTTCAACAGAAGCACGAAAATAGCATACAGAAACAAGCGGATTGAATAAAGAAGGACTACTTCTACAGAATACCGCTCGATATGAGCAAATGAACATAAAATGTTCTATAAATTTTCTCAGGTAGGTTGGATCAATAAATGAAGGATTTATTTATCAATTATATATAAGGTATTCGATTTAAACTATTTGTGAAGCGAATATTTGATGATATTCGAGAGATATCCATTATGGAATTATGCCAGAACTGAGGTACTATCGAGTTAATTAATAGCTGTAGATGATCTTAAATTTGACCTGGAATTTGGTAAACTTTATATATTTTTAAGTTGTCATTAATATTCGAATATGCTAGAAGTTAAAATATAACAAAAATGCATTTCTTTTGTTTAAATCTATTGTATATAAATTATTTTGGTCTTAGTCCTGATTAGATTCTAAATTGATCTAACCATGTCCCTCTGTTGAAAACACTATAGAATCCGAACGGAATAAGCTTGAGGGCTGGTAATACTTTTAATTTTTTGGTATTGAAAACGAGCAAGATCGGTTCGCGATTTTACGTGGCCCCTCAATATATAGTTCTAAGGGTCATAAATTTCTTTTAAGGATCAGTAAGGTAATGAAATTCGACATAAACCATATAAGGAAAATATCTTAAACGTCTATTACGGACTCAAAAGTACTCCCAGTAAAATATATTTTTCTGTCTGTCTGTCTGTGTGTGTGTTTGTTGAAATCAGTTTTTAGAGGACCCCAGATATCGGCGAGATCCGAATCATCAATAATTCTGTTAGACATGCTTTCGAGAAGATCGATATTTAAAATCAGCAATATCGGTCCATAAATACCGGAGATATGAGCATAAATCCGAGACAACCTTTGAAAATTTTATAAAAAATTTAGATTTTTTCATGCTCAGACAGAAATTGCAAAAAACAAAATACATAATCATACGCAAAATTTTGTTATTGTACTCTTCTTGTTTATAAAAACAAGGCAGAGCGAGAGCAGCACTAGTGTGTTGTTATTGGCTAGAAACATAAAATTTATTATGTGCAGCATGGTTTAAATAAGAAGCCATAAAAGGGAACTTCTTGGTATTTTTTCGTTTTTTTAAGGTACTTTTTGAATTTTCTATATTATTGAACGTCTATTAGGGTATGTGTTAGTTAGTGTTTCTAATCGTAGTCGATTTTGGAAGTTCTTTCAAGAAATGTTGAATGATAAAATTAAATTTTAATGGAACATTGAAAAAGAGCATAGACTAGCAAACATAAATAGCTAAGCCAGTTTTAAATCTGAAAAAGTGGGGTAAACAAATTTATAACCAGTTATTTTTTGGTCATCGTCGAACAAAAATAAGTAGTTATTCACCCAAAAAGTAACTACTTACACTTTTCTCCAATATAACATGCCAACTTACCGGGTAAGTAAAGATTTTTTTGGGTGGAACAAACCACATATACTTAAACCGTTTTATAGAAATTCAGTTAATCTATAAAACTTCAGAGCCGTTCCGCCTTACACTTTTATACCCTAAAACACTATTGTGTGAAGGGTATTATGCGTTTGTGCTAAAGTAAAAAAATATTTGTCCTACACCCACCTTAAAGTTTACCAATCGGCTCAGAATCACTTTCTGAGTCTATTTTGCTACGTCCGTCCTTCTGTCTGTCTGTGTTTCTATGTAAATCTTTTGTGCACGTTTCAGGTCGCAATTTTAAATATAATTTAATGAAATTTTTAATATACTCTTTTGGCTTTATTATTACGTTAAATGTTTTATTATGTGAACAAAAATCAGCAAAAATTTGTTTTATAGAACTTTAAAGGACACTAGCGATTTTCGTAATGATCGGGCCCCCATACAAAGTAAATTTTTAGAAAATGATTTGAATTCTACATCAATAAGTTTGAAGTATAGGATATCACGCCCGTCTATAAATTCATCTGGTTTTGCATGAAGCTGTTTTATGTCCTAAATAATAGATTAAGAAGCGAGCAGATTATAGGACCAATACATGCTTGAAGAAATCTAAATTACATACATCTTGTTTGAAAAAACATTACATACGGAAGTCACATTGAGGCTGCAACGAATGAAAGATAAATTTCAAATTTTCCAAAATTTCAATTGTAGCGTAAAGTAAACGACATTATAAACAACATTACTTGTCTACATAAACTAACTAAACTGACAACGAAAAGAAAACAAATTGAAATCATGCAACAAATTCTGTTGAAAAAAAAACACATAAAAACTGACTGACAAACTTAAACTAAATGTTTTTGTAACAACACACAACATATTAATGTTTAAACTCCATTATGACTATGTATAAAGAAGTTACTCCTCTATATTTGTTTTTGAATAAAGATTAAATTTGCAAAAAAAAAAAATTAACTTCTGGTTGCGTTGTTAGTTGGGGGTATTCAAACTATATGGCAGCCGAGGAACAACAACAAAAAAAATAAGTAAAAACTCACAACATTAAAATCAAATGTTGATGATGCGAATACTCTACTCATTGATGCGCCACTAGCCAGCAACAACTACTAGTGTTGTTTATTTAGACAAACAAATCGAAATAAAACTGCAACAGACAACTAACTAAAACTAATGTGCAACTTGTTGCAAGTTGTGACCTCCTACTAACTAACAGACATACTACTACTATATTTTTTTTATTCTTTTTTGATTCACACAGAGACACAAAAGACAAAACTGTCAGTTAGTCAAGCAGACAGATAGTTAGAGGGAAGGACGGACAGAATGGATAAGTCAAACATACATATAACAAACACAAAATCTTCAGACATTCATATTAAAATCAACATAAACATTATTTACATCGACAACATCATTCTGAAATCTGCACAAAAACATCACTCTTAACAGACGAAGACATAAAGGGGGGGATGGGGGTTAGTTAAATAGATTTGCTAGACTGCAAACATAAACACGTACAAATTTTGGTTGCACGTTTTTACACTATTTAGAAATTTATCTAACACCTGCAACATGATTTCAAACATTGTAGTAAAAAAACACATAATATTGTCTATGTTCGTAGTTTATATGCAAACTTTAAATATTTTATACGAAAAACTACAACAAATAAAAACTTCGAAACATCATCAGTAACACATTTGATAGAATCAAAACAACCACAATTTGCAACAGTACAACAATAACAAAAAAAAAAAAAAAACAAAATCATCATATCATTCAAACCGACAGTTGTAGATAAAGATTTGCTATTTTCTATTATGGACTACAAATCCAACATCTTTAACTGAAGTAACGCTTTCTAAAAGTTTCATAAGTTCTCTATAATAATTAAAATTTTTGTATATTTTTTATAGCCGTTATTTAAGTATCAAGTGTAGTAAATACAGGTAACTACATTTATAAATTGATGTTTTGTTTAATAACGTCAAGCAGTTAAAAGACAACAAAACACACAGAAGAAAAACGCAATTCATCTCATTTCCATTTTAAATGAATTCAATATTTCCGTCTTTTTTTTGTCTTGCTGTGAAACTTGATGAATTTTTGTTTCTAACAATCATCTTGTATCAGAGGTTCTTAAAGTTTGAGAAAGATAACTAAGATATACATATAGGCAATTTCAAGTGTCAAGTGACTTAATTCAAAATATCGATTTGGATGAAGTTTGCAACAAGGTTATTACTATTGTATACATAGAAGGACAGCTCTATCGGTCATGAATTTCCGTGTTTAGAGGGGTTCAACGTCGGATATTTTACACATAGAGGAGGAGTTCAGATCAGAGATACAAGCCGATGTAAAATGATAGTCGGTGGTGCAATCATTTTAGGTCGGCGGCGGCAGCTTATTATAGAAAATATCGGCGGCGGCTAAATTGTCGGCTCAATTTTAACTTTTCTTTAGAAATTGACCTTATAAGCGTTTATTATATTGAAAAACCTGTCTTTACCTGTTTTTTCTGCAGAAAAATGAACATTTATAGTAGTTTTCACAATTTTAATATTAGCACAATATTGTGTGGCAACAATTTTCAATTTGCAATAATAATTTTAAATAGTGGCAACTCCTTTCAAATTGGTGAATTTATTTTCCGAAATAAATGTATGATTCCAATCTTTATCAGCGGCTACGTTTAAGCCGGCGAAAGAAGGCGGCGGAGGCGAGGCTTGAAAAATATTACCGGCGGCCAGCCACCGCCGATTTGAGCCGTTTCTGCTTATATCACTGGTTCAGATGCCGTCTATTCATTGTATCCAAAAAATTTGTTTAATTAAAAAAATTCTGAGTCAATTCAGCTATGTCCCTCTGTCTTCCTTAAATGCCCTAATGTTTAAACCAAACTAAATAAATTCACTGGATATATGCATTATCTATTATTGTAATTGGTAAAAGCTTCCATATAAGGTTCTTTTCCGAATATCACTAATGTACATGTAACTTATTACGTAATAATGATATTGAAATAAAATTCGTCTTATATATATGTTCCTTATATACTATTTCCGATTTTCTAAAACATTATGAAAGATCAAAGTCTCATATTCATGGAGGTCAACAGTTCATTAGAATTCTAAGAAATGTAATATCTTGAATTCCATTACATTAAATGACAGAGAAACTTTTCCAGTTTATAAATTCATCTGAATCAGTTATTGTTATTCTTTATGGGTTCAGTAACTCAAACTATAAGCAACTGGTCCAAAATTGGATTATGGTTGTTCTATAATTAAGACATTTGATTTAACATATTATTTCTGGTGAATATTTGTATGGTGAGTTGAATGTAATTGTGTGGAAGTTCTGAAGATGCCTTAAGAATCAACCTCGGAGCCTGAATGTTAATTCGGTGAAGACTATATTTTCTGTAATTTCAACAAAAAGACAAAAATTTGGGATGTTTATTGAACCCTGATTCGTGAGCAAAAAAGATACAGACTACCAATATATAGGCGTAATTTTCGACACTATATTAAAATGAAGGCACGGCATAGCTGATAGAATTAACAATAGGTACTGAGCGCTATGTAGAAGAATCATGGGAACGCAATAGGGACTTAGTCCTACTATGACACATAGGTTTTATTAAGCGTAATTAACTTCAATTAGCTTTGCACAAAAAGTGGAATAACAAACAGTTATGGAGTACATAGTGCATGAATATGTGGTGAGAACTACTTACATTATCAAAGATTGTGGAACTGTCGTTAGATATTTTAACCATATTCCTATATAAGTAATAATTGACTAATTTTTATTACGTGACTTACGTCATCAATATATTTTTATATAAGTTCCTCATGGTGGTAATAAGTTCCTCATGGTGGTAATAAGTTCCTCATGGTGGTAATACGGTGGAGAGATGTCAACCTCATCAATATCACACATATGCTCAACTCGCTACTTACGCTCTCTTTTGGTTGTTTTGCCTTTTATGTGATTGCGTGCTGCACTATCTTATTGTGGTCCAAAGATGACAACGTCCTGGTGTCTTTGACGTAAGATGGCAGTACTTTTACGTTTCCACCGTCTAGCTTCTCCTTCCTCTTTTCTGGGGGCTTATTATAAGCTAACCTTCAAGAGTAATTTTGTTACCCTTTCTAGATGGATTCTGGCTTAGCTTCGTCTAAATATTTTAAGACGGGGAGCTCTTTTTCTTGTTAGGTTTATATTAAGTTATAAACTTTTCGGAAGACTTGCTCTTGCTCTGAGAAAATTCGATTTTCCCTTTGCAGTGCCGATTGGTTGACTATATGATTTCCTAAAGCATCTTTTTCATCTTCCTCATATATGCTCCTCTTATAAGTAATAGGTAGTTTAGATATGATATCATTCACCTCTTTCAGCATTTGTACTACTTCATCTATTTTGGGATTTGCTTTTCAGGCGTTGTTTTAATCAGAATCGGAGCTGTCATCTTTCTTAAAAGCTGAGATAGCTTAGAGAACTCTTTTAGTACATCCTTCTCTTTCAACCCTTTGTTTTTGTCAATAGCATAGTACACTTGAAGCTTTGTCCATCACGGAGGCCTAGGTGCCCGTGGTAGTCTTTTGCTCACTATTACAGGATGTTGACGACTCGAGTAGATCATATACATAGCTTTAAGGGAAATAGTTTTAATTTAAAATTTTCGAAAAAAATAATAATTATAAATACATTCAATGAAAAACAAATATTGGCTATTATATGGAACCAAAAACGTTAGTCGATTTACTAAATTGTCGGTATACTTCCCTATCAAGTGTCATCTATATTGATTCTATTTTTCAGTATTTCTTGCAATAATTTTTTTCAAAATCTTACTTTACTACACATATAGCAAGTACATCTGAAATCAATTCTATAAAGATATTTTTTCGATTTGTATCTTTCTTTTAGCGGTTTCTATTTGTATTTCTGCATTGACGTTGATGTGTTAACGTCGTTTTCATGATTTATGATTTCTATAACGATTTATTTGTTAGATGATGATTTTTTTTCTATATCTGTCTGCCTATTTGAATGAAAACTGCATAAATTTGTGTTAATGTTTTCATTAATGTACTTCTGCTGCTTCGTTGCAACCATCTTTAATTCTGTTGATTTTTTTGTGTCAAAATGAAACATTTTTTTTCTGTGAATATTTTATTAGATGCAAATTCTTGATAGTGAATAAAGGAAACCTGTTGAATGATTGTGTCATGAAAGTGATGGATTTTAAATACATAAACATTTATTCATGTGTTGTTTTATGAGTGTCTTCAAGTTGGAACAGGTGATAAATGTTTGGTGTAGTTTTTTCCCCCAATTTTTATTTATTTCTTAATCTAAAACGTTGTAGATGTTGAAGATGTGATTGTGGGGAGATTTGTTGGGATATTTTTGAAAATCTTTAATAATTTACACTATGATGATTTCCAAAAACTATTGAAAGAAAATATTTTCTTTATTCATGTTTAAGATATGGCAAAATGGGGAAAAAATCATTCCAAAGAACACATCACTTAGACTTTAATAATCTGCAGAATTATAAGGATCTGATTATCATGAGATTGAAAATTGGGCAATTCATGCTCAAATCAGAAGTAAACAACGGGTTTCTTAACTTATAGAGCCCCATGGCAAAATGGGAAAAATTTCATTCTAAAGAACACATCACTTTTACTCTAATAATTTGCAGGATTAAAAGGATCTGATCATCATAAGATTGAAGATTGTGGGTCATCAAGGCTAGTATAGAACTTGGTTTTGTAGCTTTTTGTCGAGATAAGATTATTTTAAACATAATTATAAACTTAAAAGCCCTATTCGGCTGGTTCAGTTGTATGGGGGCTAGATAAAATAATGAACCGATGTTAATCATTTTCAACAGGCTTCGTCTACGGTATCATAGAATATCATGTGCCAAACTTCATAACGGACTCATAACGGACGGACAGACATAAGTAAATCAACTCAGAAAATGATTCTGAACCGATTGGTATACTTTAGCATTGATATAAAACCAATATACGTTACAAACTCCCCCAGGGGGCATGTTATATTGGTGTTATTGCAATTCCGTAGAACAGAGGTGCTATCAATATTTCTAGTCCGCCGGGACCATAAA
The DNA here is from genome assembly GCF_022045245.1 of Lucilia cuprina. NCBI lineage: Eukaryota > Metazoa > Arthropoda > Insecta > Diptera > Calliphoridae > Lucilia > Lucilia cuprina. The sequence continues at coordinate 77,120,776 of NC_060952.1, forward strand.
CTGGTGATGATCAAATGTATCCTCGGTCTTTCCTTGGAATGATTTGTCACGGGGTCTAACCAGAGCACTAGATAATCTGGTACTACGGGTGGCCAGTTGCCCGCAGGACTTGTCCTGGCTGGTCAGTTGGTTGAGGTTCTTTCGAGATGCACATAATGGCTGTGGTTCCATACCCAAAATCTCGGGGAGAGAATGTTGGTTTAATGTTGTATACAGGTCTGTATACAAAGCAGCAGGTCGCGTAGTGGGATGCCGGTATATGCTGAGGAATTGTCAGGTTAATATTCAATGGTTGTCTGTCATTCCGTAGAGTGATCTTTATGATCATATTAATGGAACTGATGCAATAAATTGGTGAACGATCAGGAAAGTTTCCATATATTGGAGATTAGTACTGAATTAGTATGCCTTTTTACGCTTCGGGGAAGTTTTTTGGTGCTTTTGCCATCTCAACAGGATGTTGAAATTTATTGACTTTGGAAATTCCTACTAAATTTGTCACATTATCAGTTCATAAAAGAGAGATCCTGATCCATTTTGTTGGGTATTTCGGACTACCAAATATGTCTCTAGGTGCCGAAACAACAGAGTCATATCAGTAGTGTGGTTGCGCAGGCTTAAAAAGGTTAAGAAATTCACTGAAATTGGTCATTAGTTGCTGGGGATTACATTTTAAATAATGCAATCTTTCATGGCATCATAAGGGTGGCCATCCTCCCGTATAACCGGAAGATCGATTCACCTGATGTTGGGACTTGTCACCCCCTTCTATTGGCCTTAGACCAGTGATTGCTTTTTCCTTGTTGGGGTGTGCATTAGGCTTAAGACTATGCTGCCTGTCATTCCGCAACGGGGCTTCTATGGCAAGATATTAGATAGCTCGAGTACTTCAGCAAAGTTCTTGTATATGGACCGACACATGCATGTACAAAAATTGCCACCTGAGTTCTTCATTGAAGGACTCAGTGGCGATGGTAAACCGTTGTCAAGTCTACCCAGTGGATGAAAAAGACCACCGTGAAACAAGACCGTCAAGGCAGGTGTTCACGTTAAGCAATCGACATTCGTGTGCGTTACAAACATCAGCACAATCTAAATATACACCAACCCACCCCCCACTAAAGTGGTATTGGGTAAAAATACTTAATTCAAGCACAAATCCGTTAAATAACAACACAATTTCTTTAAGTATCTTTATTTATTTCCTGATATTTCGTTTAAATAATCGACCCATTAAACGACTAAATTTTCTTATACATCCTCCGCGATGTGGCCAATAGACTTCTATGATAAAACAAATACACAATAAAATTACTATAACAATGAAGAGAAACATTAATAATTTCATATCTTCCAATTTCATAGGTTCAAATGTTGATATGCTGCTCCTATCCTCCAAACTGATTCTCTTTAATTGAACAAATTCCAAAAATGCCAATGACTTCCAATACGCTACCAATCCAGCCTGATTGACTTGACCGATGAGAGTATTCATGGCCTCTTCGTAGGGCGAATTAGGCTGTAGGGGCAGTTGCATGCCAAACATTTTTAAAATACAAATATTAGTCATACGATAACGAGGTTTGGAAAAGAATTTCTGCTGTTGTTCGAATATGGTCCATTGAGATGAGGGCACTGGATAGACATAGCGTGAATCAAAACTACTGCGTAAAGCAACATATTCTTTATAAGTTGGAATAATTTTTAAATGTGAAGTAAATTCATTTGCTGGATCGAAAGCTCTTAACAGATCAAACTCTTCCTCGAACAAAGCAATACGCATATCCAGTTTTTTAATATCGTCTAAAGAATTTATAACATGTTTCTTGGGTGGTCTAGCATTAAAGGTTTGCAAATAGGTTACATATGTGGTATTGAACACCAAGCCAGATAAGCAAATTAACATGAAAAGTAAACTGCGTACACCAGAGAAATGACGTTCACCTTTAAATGATTGACCCAAAAGTCCATTGAGTACATTGATATTAAACAGTAATTCTTGAAAGATGATCTCTTCACGGTTAACAAAGTATGTAAAAACTAAGACTATGGAAAATATTACAAAAGCAACTACAATCATAACCATGCTGGCCGTATCAAACACCATTATATAAAACTTATAAGCCGGTACCGATTTCTCTACAGGTACCATTAGACACCAATCCAAATAATCATAGGTCTTTGTATAAACCAAAAAAGTGTCATAAAAATTTATTGAAAGTTCGGTTGATGCATCATACGTACCATTTTCCACTAATTTGTCCATTAAACTGATAAACAATTCCTGGTCCAATTCTTCATTATCGGGAAAAGTTAAAGTAGCATTATGCTTGCGTGCAAATTCGCTTAGGAAATGTCCCACAAAACCACCCAATATGTATGTGTCATTTTCCTCTCTCAAAATATAACAACTTGTGCTGACATTGTGCATAATCAAAGTTATAGCAGCGCCTTGCATATTTTGTATTTGATCAATAAATAAAACCGTTGTATTCTTTTCCTTTAGTTTCTCTAATCTCATTTTGAATTCGGGAAAAGCTTCCATTGTGTACAGTGTATAGCCCTTTTGTAGGGATATATTAATAGCCATAACATTAATAACTTTGTTTTCATAACAAAAATTTAAAATACTTTCGATATATTTTCCATCTTTTGACTTTCTAAGCAATAGTATAAATCTGCTAAGTAAATTACGTTTTAGAGTCCTCCATAACGTTATCAGTAGTTCTTGGTCCTCATTTTCATTGCCATTCAAATGTACTATAGCCATAAAACGACGATTATATTTATACCATAAATAATATGAAGTATTCCCCTTTAGATTCATGATGGGTGTATTACATTCACACATTAGATATTTCAATATTTTATCCGTATTATAGGCTTCTTCGTAATCTTTTCCCTGCTTTTCATCATGTCTCATATAGAGAATTGTTTGATAATAACGATCTTCCTTAATCCAATTGGCCAGTTCCATCAATTTGTAACTGAATTCATTTTCATGCGTTAATATTTCCAAAAATCCAATAAGCACTGAAGTTGTTATTGCTGTTGCATTAACAGTCATTGTGTCACTAAAAGCTATTGCGGTATTTAGTTTAAATTAATTTTTGTGGAAACAAAACCTAATTTTGATTTTAATATATTTGGTATTAACTAAACATTGGGGAATTAAGTTACAAGTTAAATATTACTAAACATTTAAGCAGTTAAAAATAAATAAATTACTCTATTAAGTAATTGAATAATTTTTTATGGATTTTATGACGAAAAATTATTATTAATTTTAAATATTTGTTATAATATGCCAAAGTATATTTTTTTACCCACCATCAAAAAAGATGGGTTGTATATTGATTTTGTCCTTCCGTTTGTAACACATCGAAATATTGCTCATAAACCCATAAAAGTATATATATTCCGGATCCTTAATGAATTCTAAAACGATTTAGCCATGTTCGTCCATCTATCCGTTCGTCTGTCCGTCTGTATGTTTAAATCACGATAGGGACTATACGAGAGGAGCTAGACAGTTAAAATTTTGTATAAATATTCCATATTACTAAGGTTTGTTTGGTATTGAAATTGGGCCCATAACGGTTCACTTTTTCGGATAAAAAAATACTGAAAACAGTTTTAGTGGGCATAACTGCTTAAGAAGTACGAGTGTAGCGATAAAATCCGACATACGTAAATTTCATAAGAGCCAAAACCTCTCTACAAATTTTTCTTAAGAGCGGCCCATAAATGACCTTAGCCTCCATATAAGGTCCCCTTTAGAGAAGTACTTTTACACTCATTACTGGCCCAAATATTCGAGCATAGCGATAAAATTCGGTATAAGTCAATTTCTTACGAACCAAAACCTTTTAACCAATCTTGTTTTAGGATGGGTCTATAAAGGACCCTACCCAAGATATAAGTCCCCTCCACGAAATGACTTTAACACTAATTACTGGCCCAAAAATGCGAGTATAGTGATGAAATTCCGTATAAGTAAGTTTCTTATGAACCAAAACATTTTAACAATTTCTTTTTTGGGACGGCTCATAAACGACCCTACCCCCCATATAAGGTCTCCTTCAGAAAATGACTTTTACACTCATTACTGGCAAAAAAATTCTAATATAGCGATGAAAATCGGTATGAGTAAATATCTTACGAACCAAAACATTTTTTAAAGGATTGGCCCATAAATGACCCTACCCATTCTGAATATGACTTTAACGCTCATTACTAAATACGAGTCAAAACCTCCGTACCATTTTTTTTTTTTTTTTTTTTTTTTGATCGGCCAATAAAGGTCGCCCTCTGCAAATGACTACAATGCTCATTACTGACAAAATATGAATATACTGACGAAATTTGACAAACATTACTTTAATGCTAGCCAAAATCTCTCCAAAAAATTTAGGAAGGATCGGTCCATAATTTACCCTACCGCCCATACAAGGTTTCCTTCAGAATATTACTTCATTACTGGTTAAAAAATGCGAGTATAGCGATAAAATGTGATAAAAATAAGTATATCTATCTCAAAATCTCTATACCAAATTGTATGTGGATCAGTTCATAATTAACCCTACCCCCATATAAGGTCAACTTAATGATTACTTAAACGATCAAAATATGAGTTATGAAATACGGTTATGAAATTCGCCCCAAATTGTATGCGGAATGAGTTGGTAATTCAAGTTTTCCTTAGTATTTTTGCATAAACAGGTTCTATACAAACGAAAATTATGTAAAAAATTTTATGAGTATCGGTTCATAATTGACGAATATTAAGGTCCTCTTCAGAAAATTACTCATACGCTCACGGTTTAAAAATGGAACTAAAATATTTGGTTTTTAAAAATTAATATTTTGTTAGTTCAAAAGAGCTCGGTCCATAATTGACTTAAGCCTTATTCCAAATATCACCATGATGTTTATAGGGAAGCATTCCTTTTACGGCATACGGTTTTATGGTGGGTATATGAGATTCGGCACAGCCGAATATAACACTCTTATTTGTTAACATTTCTA
>NC_060952.1:77125903-77133349 GCF_022045245.1 Lucilia cuprina
GAAACTACAATTATCTATGGGGTCAAGGTAATTACTTCTATGTGATAGGACACCTCTACTATAAGCTGTTAAAATCGGGTCACTGGACTGAATATAGTAACAGTATTCGTTAGAGGTACTAATATATGTAAAACGACATAAACTGAGAAAACTTGGCCGAGGCTTTTAACATCTCGGTTAATGCTAATGAGATTAATGATGACTTTTAGATCGTTGACTATATGTCAATAGTTTTGATCAAAGTATTTCCCTTATAAGGATTCCTTGAGTAGGTTTATATCATTTAACATTTAACATCTCTGTTAATGCTAATGAGTAGTTTTCCTACTAGTTTTTAACGCTCTCTAGGCACCAGAGGTTTTCCGGATTGTCTTGGATTTTTTGGACATTAACTGATTCCTGTGGACTTCAGAAAATCAAACATATATTCACTTTAGTGAGTCATTAAAGGTATATGTAAAAGAAAACATTTTAACTCAAAACCTTTGCTTTACAGTCATTTTCTGAATGTGCTTTATATGAGAGTTAGTGTCGATTAGTTAGTCAATTTTATGTATAGCAAACATTAGTCCATATTCGATCCAACGTCCCATACAAGATTCCTTTCAGAAAATTACTTTTAATCAGGCTTTGGGGGTTAATGATTGCATTCATTAACTGAAGCTTTACCAATTATAATTACTTCTACAAGTTATTGTAATTGAAGTTTAACCGATTACAATTACATGTAATTGTAATTGGCAAAACTTCAACTACAATTACATTTATGGTAATTGGTCCATTACAAATAACTATTAATTGTAATTAGAAAAACTTCAATTACAAGTAATTGGTTATTGCTTTTTCAAACATTACATATATGAATGTATAGTCGGATATGGTCGAACATATAAGAACCTTCAGCAATATGGAATGGTTATATGGGGGATAGGCGAAATAATGAACCGATTTTAATTATTTTCAGTAAGCTTTGTCCTTGAATCAAAAACGTGTATGTGACAAATTTCATCAAATAATCTTGTAGTGTTGGGACAGACAGACAACCAGACAAACGAACATACTGATGGACTGACAGAAAGAGCTTAAACGAGCCAGAAAATGATTCTGAACCGAATGCCGTACTTTCACATAATACCCTCCCCACTATAGTGGTGTAGGGTATATAAATATGGAAAACAATTTAAATATCCTGTTAATAGTTAAACACACATCATTGTCCTTTACTTTTGAAATCAAATTAGTTTTATTTATTTATTTAGTAAAATTCATAACGTTAACACATTCTTTTTATTAAACGAATAAACTTCTTTAACAATCTGCCACGATGTGGCCAGTAAACTTCTATGATAAAACAAATACACAACAAAATTACTATAAAAATAAAAAGAAACATTAATAATTTCATATCTTCCAATTTCATGGGTTCAAATGTTGATATGCTGCTCTTATCCTCCAAACTGATTCTCTTTAATTGAATAAATTCCAAAAATGCTAATGATTTCCAATACGCTACCAGTCCAGCCTGATTGACTTGACCGATGAGTGTATTCATAGCCTCCCCATAGGGCGAATTAGGTTGTAGGGGCAGTTGCATGCCAAACATTTTTAAAATGCAAATATCTGTTAAACGATAACGAGGTTTGGAAAAGAATTTCTGCTGTTGTTCATACACGGCCCATTGAGCCGAAGGAACTGGATATATGAAACGGCTATCAAAATTATCACGTAAAGCATGATATTCTGCATAGGATGGAATAACTTTTAAATGGTTAATAAGTCCACCACCTGTAGCATAAGCTTTAAGTAAAGAATATTCTTCTTTATATAAAGCTATACGCATACCTGATTTTTTAATATCATCCAGAGAATTTATAACATGTTTCTTGGGTGGTCTAGCATTGAATGTTTGCAAATAGGTGACATATGTGGTATTGAACACCAAGCCGGATAAGCAAATTAGCATAAAAAGTAAACTGCGTATACTGGAGAAAGAACGTTCACCTTTAAATGCTTGACCCAAAAGTCCATTGAGTACATAAATATTAAATAATAATTTATGGAAAATAACTCGTTCTTGCCTAACAATATAGGTGACAGCCAATATTAAGGAAAATGCTAAGAATGAAACTACAATCATAATCATGCTGGCCGTATCAAATACCATTATATAAAATCTGTAAGCTGGCACTGATTTCTCTAGCGGTACCATAAGGCACCAATCCATATAGTCGTAGATCTTTGTGTAGGTCAAATCAGTGTTGTATAGGTTCATTGTAAGTTCTGTTGAGCCATCATATGTACCATTTTCTACCAATGCATCCAATGCACTAAGAAACATTTCCTTATTCAAATTATGATAATTAGGAAAAGTTAAGGTAGCATTGTGCTTACGTGCAAACTCGTTAAAGAAATGTCCCACAAAACCACCTAAAATAAATGTTCCATTTTCCACTCTCAGTACGTAACATCTGGAGCTGGCTTTATTCATTACCAAAGTTATGACAGCGCCTTGCATATTTTTTACTTGATCAATAAATAAAACCGTTGTATTTCTTTTCTTTATTTTTTCGTACTTTAGTTTGAATTCCGGAAAGGCTTCCATAGTATAAAGTACATTGCTTTTCTGCAGAGATATGTTGATAACCATGACATTGATAACTTTGTTTTCATAACAAAATTTTAAAATTTTTTCAATGTATTTCCAATCACTTAACTTTTTTACCAATAATATAAATCTGGTGAGTAAATTACGTTTTAGTGTCCTCCATAACGTTATCAGTAGTTCTTGGTCCTCATATTCATTGCCATTCAAATGTACTATAGCCATAATACGACGATTATATTTATACCATAAATAATATGAAGTATTCCCCTTTAGATTCATGATGGCAGTATTACTTTCACACATTAGATATTTCAATATCTTATCGGTATTGTAGGCTTCTTCGTAATCTTCTCCCTGTTTGTCATCATGTCTCATATAGATAATTGTTTGATAATAACGATCTTCCTTAATCCATTTGGCCAGTTCCATTAACTGTGAACTGAATTCATTTTCATGTGTTAATATTTCCAAAAATCCAATAAGAATTGACGTTGATGTTGCTGTTACATTAACCGTCATTGTGGCACTAATGTTTAGTATAGATGTTTAGTTAAAATTGATTTTTGTACAATAAAATGTTTGAGTATTTTGTTACTGACAAAACTTCTGGGAATTAAGTTGCATGTAAACTATTACTAAACAATTACATAATTGAATATTATTATAGCCACCTTAGGAATGAGTTACATTGATTATGTCATTTCTTTGGTGTCACATTTTGAGGAATACCTTTTAAACAGGTTCATTAATGTTAAAAGAGCCTTAGTTCAGTGCATTAAAAATAATCCATGTTTAACTTTATGAAAACACAATTTCGTATAATATCTAAAATTTTTATACCATACACCACTATAGTGGGGAGGGTATTATATGTTTGTGCTGATGTTTGTAACATACAAAAATATTGGTTCAATACCCACCTTTATGTATACCGATCGATTCAGAATCATTTTTTTAGTCGATTAAGACATGTCCGTCCGTCCGTCCGTCCGTCCGTCCGTCTGTCCGGCTGGCTGACTGTCCATGTAAAACTTCTGCGCAAGGTTCAGGCCGCAATTTTCAAGATAATTTGATGAAATTTGGCATAGGGACGAAGCCTATGAAAATGGTTGAAATCGGTCCATTATTTCACCTAGCCCCATACAACCGTACCTCCCGATTTGAACTTTTTATGCCATAATTACCTCAAATATTCTCTCTGAAAATTGGCACAAATAAGTTTTATATAAGTAAAAACGACACTGCAGATTTTCGTAGGGATCGTCTTAAATGTCTATACCATTTGTATCGCAATGAAACTCAACAAAACTGTTATTTAGAAATGTATACTTTTCCCAAATTTACCGAGGATCGGCCCATATTTGACCTATATAAAGCCTCATTTAGAAATTTTAGTTTTTTTTTTATCAATAAATTGCTTAAATATTTTGGAATTATGGTAATATTCAACATAAAAGATTCTTTATAAAAAATAAAAATTTTATAAAAATTAAAAATTTTAAAAATATACTCATGGTGTAGGGTATCATATGGTCGGCCATGCCCGACTATACTTTCCTACTTCTTTCGTAATATTTACGAAAATTTTGTTTACAAAAGCATACCCACTTCATTAATCTACTTAAAAATTTTTGAATATTTTATTATCATATATCGATGTTAATATAAAAAGAAGTAAGAAGTTATAGTCGAGCGATGCCGATCATATAACACCCTACACCTACGAGTATATTAAACATAATTATGAACTTAATAGCCCTATTCGGCGAGTTCACTTGTATGGGGCATAAGCTTCGTCTACGGTATCATAGAAGATCATGTGTCAAATTTCATTGACTTATGCGACCTTTAGTTTGATTAAAAGGTTTACAAGTCCTATTCGGGCTTTGTTGCTTGGTCAATCGAAGATCATGTGGCAAATTTCATTGAAATATCTTCAAAATCGCGCCTTGTAGTTTGATTACAAGGTTTACATGGACTGACTGACAGACGGACGGACATAGCTAAATCGACTTAGAAAACGATTCTGTGCGATCAGTATACTTAAAGGTGGGACCAATATTTTTGTACGTTACAAACACCGGCTTAAACCCAATAAACCCTCCCCACTTAAGTGGTGTAGGCTATAATAAGGGTAGTATATAAAAGCTCTAGGTCTTTTAATAAGGGTTAAACCCTCTAGATAGTTCTCTTGTTATACCCACCATCAAAAACCATCAGAAAATATTTTGTTAGAGAGTTTATTTATGGACCTGTCCACATCTATTTCTCGATCGCTGTACTCGTACCGTATTTAATACTTTAAGCTTATAAGAGATTTTTTAACGGAATCTAATGTAGGGAGTAGAGTTATTTATAGACCAATTTATAGACTGATCAAAGTCGGTAGAAATATTTCAATTCCCACTTTGATAGATAGATAGATAGATAGATAGATAGATAGATAGATAGATAGATAGATAGATAGATAGATAGATAGATAGATAGATAGATAGATAGATAGATAGATAGATATAGATAGATAGATAGATAGATAGATAGATAGATAGATAGATAGATAGATAGATAGTTAGATAGATAGATAGATAGATAGATAGATAGATAGATAGATAGATAGATAGATAGATAGATAGATAGATAGATAGATAGATAGATAGATAGATAGATAGATAGATAGATAGATAGATAGATAGATAGATAGATAGATAGATAGATAGATAGATAGATAGATAGATAGATAGATAGAGAGATAGATAGATAGATAGATAGATAGATAGATAGATAGATAGATAGATAGATAGATAGATAGATAGATAGATAGATAGATAGATAGATAGATAGATAGATAGATAGATAGATAGATAGATAGATAGATAGATAGATAGATAGATAGATAGATAGATAGATAGATAGATAGATAGATAGATAAGATAGATAGATAGATAGATAGATAGATAGATAGATAGATAGATAGATAGATAGATAGATAGATAGATAGATAGATAGATAGATATAGATAGATAGATAGATAGATAGATAGATAGATAGATAGATAGATAGATAGATAGATAGATAGATAGATAGATAGATAGATAGATAGATAGATAGATAGATAGATAGATAGATAGATAGATAGATAGATAGATAGATAGATAGATAGATAGATGGATAGATTGATAGATAGATAGATAGATAGATAGATAGATAGATAGATAGATAGATAGATAGATAGATAGATAGATAGATAGATAGATAGATAGATAGATAGATAGATAGATAGATAGATAGATAGATAGATAGATAGATAGATAGATAGATAGATAGATAGATAGATAGTTAGTTAGTTAGTTAGTGTTAGTTAGTTAGTTAGTTAGTTAGTTAGTTAGTTAGTTAATTAGTTAGTAAGTTAGTTAGTTAGTTAGTTAGTTAGTTAGTTAGTTAGTTTGTTAGTTAGTTAGTTAGTTAGTTAGTTAGTTAGTTAGTTAGTTAGTTAGTTAGTTAGTTTGTTAGTTAGTTAGTTGGTTAGTTAGTTAGTTAGTTAGTTAATTAGTTAGTTAGTAAGTTAGTTAGTAAGTTAGTTAGTTAGTTAGTTAGTTAGTTAGTTAGTTAGTTGTTGTAAGTAAGTTGTCTAAAAAATTTGAACTTTGATACTTGTGAATCATTTTGAGTTACTCAAACCTTAGAAATTGTGAAATTCCTTACATTAACGAATGTGCTAAATTTTTTCAACATAAAAAAACATTCAATTCATACACCACCACCTTGAACATTCTTATCACAATAAATTTAAATATTATTATTCATTTCAGTCATAAACAAGACAATTAAAATGCAATAACCGATTGCAAAGTTAATGGAAAAACAAAATATAATTATTCCTCCAAATGGAATATGTCCATTTTACACAAATTTAATTAAATAAAAAATGAAACATTTCTTAAGTTTATATCCACTCAAGATGCATTAAATTTAAATTAAACTTAGATCAAGATACTCCATGGTTGCACTTGCTTGACTGTGATGATGTTGGAGAAAAAAAAACTACTTATCTAGTCACACATTTTATAGGTTTCTTTTCTATCTTCTTATCTTCATCAAATGGTTGCAATTTCCTTTAAAAATACTTTGTTTATTAGTTATGCACAATTTTGCATGTGTGTAGTCAAATTATTTGCATATATGCATTTTATTGAGGGTACAAGAGAATACTAATTTTAAAAATGCTATTCATTTTTTGAATCCATAGAAGTTGACTTGGTGATAAGCTAATAAATAGTTCTGAAATATTGGCCGAAGACACCATAGAGTATACTGTAGATTTTATGATTCTAAGACATTTTAGCTATGTCCATCTGACTCTTGTAGGCTAGAGAAGAAAAGCTTTCCAACATTTTCTTTGTTTTATCTACAAAAAAAATTATTCGTTTTTGAAAGATTAAATTTAATTTATGAGGAGTTATAACCATTTGTCATGCTATGGGAATTCAAAAGTTCTAATTAAACGATGCATTAAATTAACGCCTGTAGCGTATTCAATGTTGTTTGAATTCGATTTTTATCACCTGGACTTTAAGATAAAATAAAGAAGAAATAAAGTTATATTCACTTATAAACCAGTACACATATACAACATTTAGTTGTTGATTAGTTAAGAGATGTGTTTTAGATTTTCTTCTATTTCACTGACGCACAAATCACAAAATTTTTTGATACAAGTGTCCGTAAGATGTACGAATTATTTATACATTTCTAAAGCTGACAAACATGCAAATGAAATCCAAATTATTTTTTTTTTTTGCAAATAATTTTTCGTATACCAGCTTTGAGCCCATAAATAGTAA
>NC_060952.1:77133449-77134774 GCF_022045245.1 Lucilia cuprina
GTTAGTTAGTTAGTTAGTTAGTTAGTTAGTTAGTTAGTTAGTTAGTTAGTTAGTTAGTTAGTTAGTTAGTTAGTTAGTTAATTAGTTAGTTAGTTAGTTTGTTAGTTACCGATTCACCTTTGAGAAACACCCAGGATTAATCTAGCTCAATACTTTTGGGTTTTTAGAGTATTTTCATTTTCTGACAGATCAAACAATTGCTCCTACCTTCACAATTTCTTTGTTTGTTTAAAGCAACCTTTTAGTCGACCTTACCAACCGAACTTATAACTACAAATTTCCGTTTGCAAAAAAATACTACTTTGCAGGCTTTGCACTTTTTCTTCTTCACTGAGTAGGAGTCAAAACTATTAAAACATTAAAATATCTACACATTCGACATTTTAATATCTAAAAAATACGACTCCGCACTCCAAGCCTAAAGATGATGACAATTTTCATTGATGATCTTATACTGCAAATGTATTTATAATTTTTTAAGATTTTCTTATAAAATTTTGTATAGAATACAGACAACATTTATCGACTAATATCTCACTACAAATGACAAAAATCTCTTAGTTTGGCATATATTTCTAAAACAACTTAACTCTAAATGGCAAATTCGGTCACGTAATGTTAATACTGGGGGGAGGGGATGGAAAGAAAACTATATACATGTTATTGTGTTTGGTGTTGACAAGATGTCTGGCTAAGTAACCAAATTCATTAATTATAGATTTTCTTGACAATCAACAACATCATCATCAGTGTCCCCAACATCAATGATAATTACATATGTACATTGTACGTGTGTGTAGGTATTTGAAAATTTGAAAATTACATAGCTAATTGTAATCAACACAAATTTGGTTCCTTTAAACAAAGGATATTTGTAATGTAATGTGATGTTTGTAACGGCCAAAAACAGTGAAGTTACAATAAATAAAAGTAATTGTAATTAATTTTTAAAATTACGTTTGTTATAATGTAGTTAACATTCTGCAAGCCTAATTTAAACTTAATATAATTTAAATTTTCAAAATAACAATTTAGATAAAAATGTTATTTTCTTAAAAATCTGTTTAAACTTATGTTATTTCTTGAATAAAACGAATACTATTAAAAAATCTTATGTAATATTTTTTTAAATACATTTTAACGTACATTTAGCAAACGATAAACATATGTATGTGTATATGTATACATGCATGAGTGTATATCCTTGTAAAAGCACAGCTTTTTTAGTTTTTTTTTTAAACAATTTTGCAAATTGTCATATTGCCATTATAATTCGCCGTTAATGTCTTAATTAACTTACCAAAAAAATTAACTTACTAGTTTTT
>NC_060952.1:77134874-77164139 GCF_022045245.1 Lucilia cuprina
CTATCTATCTATCTATCTATCTATCTATCTATCTATCTATCTATCTATCTATCTATCTATCTATCTATCTATCTAACTAACTAACTAACTAACTAACTAACTAACTACTAACTAACTAACTAACTAACTTGACCGTATTGGATTGTAAGAAAGCTTTAACTGAATACGCTCCCAGTTAGGTTCAAATAATACGGGTACCAGGCCACTCGGATTAAAAGCACATTTATGCAAAATTGGACGTGCGGATTCAGACGTATGTAGAGCCTGTGGAGAGAACAGTGAAACTATGGAGCACTTTCTTTACCATTGCCAGTGATGTTATTCTCATGATAATGAGCGCATAACAGGCACGATTTTATGTAGTATACATCCTCCTATCAACCTAACTAACTAAATAACTAACTAACTAACTAAAGTTCAGAGAGCGATCAAGAAAAAAATATTTTATGTGAAGTTTAACGCTTCTTAGCGAAGTGTAACAGACCGCCTTGTTTTGGGTGTACGGTTGTATGTGCGCTAGGCGAAATTATATATAAATATCAACAATTTTCAATATTGTTTGTCCTTGGGTCAAAAATATAGAAGGTATGTGACACATTCCATCAAATACTTTCGTTTCGTGGGTTTAGGTTATAGAAACACGATGAGATTACATGTACAAGTTTGATTCACAATATGACCACTTAATCGTATAAGATTTTGGAGTATTTGTGTTCATTCTCATTATTAACTATTTGATCATCCGAATTGAATAAGACGATCGAGAAAACGTTGAGACGAGCAATTTCTTGCTCTTAAATCCATCAAAATCAGATAATTATACACAAAGCATTGCTTTGGAGTTAAAGCTGTTACTACTATTACATGAAATTTTGTTAAATTTTTTTCTGTTTTATTAAATTTCAGCAACAGAATATGCAAAAGGTATATAAAAGTTAGAGTTCTTCACATACCTAACAATTCCAGCGAGAATATGAATGCCGTAGGGTATCAAAAATTCACTCTCTCAAGCATATTTATTTTACTATTAAATTTTAATTTAAATTTTGTTTTTAAAGAGCCTAGGTGAAATTGTCACTTAATGTGATTTTGAATAGTTTCTTTACACTAAAAGTTGGCGCGCATGCAGTTTCATCAGACAGAACATGGTGAGGACAAAATCATAATTAAGTATTCATACAATACCATACCGAAGACTGTCTCAATGGATGGATGGAACGAGTACATAAGTTAAGTGTGTATTTAATAAATTTGGTGTTTATTGTTATTAGAGTCAAATGACGTTTTGGTTATCAGTGGGCGCTACTAAGCGACTACTATTGGCTAAAGTTTGTTTGTATGGCTGCTACTTTGTCGTAAGCTAATGTTGCGGCTGCTGCATCAATTGCGGCTAAACAAGCATTTTATAAACAGTATAGTTTTGCATGCAACACGACAACAAATTTTGGTTGGCTTGTTTCAGTTTTTTTTTATTTTTCTTTATAGTTTTTTTGATAAAAATTTTAACAAGATGTCGTTGTTGACGGTATTTTAGGTAGTTGAAAATTTTGCAGAATTTGTTGAATATGATTTTTGTCTTTTCCTTATAAACACTTTTGCTAGTTGACGTTGCTGTTGTTGTGGTTGTTGGTTGGTTTGGTGTTTTTATTAAAAAACAATTTGTTTTTATTACAAAAACTATAATTAAGTTGTTAGACATTAAACATTATCATATAACTGAATTTAGGATGATTAATTAATGGTATTGTAAAGACACCTGCTTAGAGGTTTGGAAGTAGTGTATGTGTGTGTGTGTGTATGACGTAAAAATTTATTATAATAAAAGAAAGATTATAAAACAGGTACATGACAAGCCATGTTAAGGGGTTATTAAATTATCTGAAAGATTGGGATTTTTACAGAGTTTTCTTTATTTATTATTCTATTTTTTAACATAGTTTTTAAAAATAACTTTAAAATTCTGAAAAACAGACATTAGTTATTGTTTATTAAATATTTTTTTATGGTTTTTTAAATAAACAACAATTTTAAAACTTTCAAATTTTATGTATGAAACTTTTAAACTTCTACTAGATAAAATCATGATTACAGATACTTTTAAAAACACTTCCTTACTAATCGTAATAATATCTTAAATAATGAAACAATTAATTGCATTTATATCTAAAATAATAAAACACTTAATTGCCAAAAGCCATAAAGCATTTTATTTTAATTATATCATGTTTTTTGTCAAATAAATCTAAAATATAGTTTTTTAATTATATTTTTTAAAACAATTAACATTTTTCCATTATAGTTCTTTATCAATAAATAATAATTTAAAATAAGTTAGTAATAAATTTTCATAAATGTTTATTTTTACAAAAAACAATATTTAACAAGTAAGAAATTATAGCCGGGCAACGCCGACCATTAATGGGGGCTTTTCATAAGGGCTGGGGTCATATGAGGACCTATTATTATGGAATTCGTGAGGGTTATCAAGTCTAGTATAGAATTTGGTTTTGGACCTTTTTGTCGAGATATGAGTATATTAAACATAATTATGAAATTAAAAGCCCTATTCGGCGGGTTCAGGGGCTAGGTGAAATAATTGATCGATGTAAACCATCTTCAACAGGCTTCGTCTATGGTATTATAGACGATTATGTGCCAAATTTTATTGAATTATCTCCAAAATTGCGACCTGTAGTTTGGATGTTACAAGCATCATCCTGGAACTAGGGTTCTGCATTAAAAATCCGATACAATAGCTTTTGAATGAAATAAGGAACCAATAACGTTTAACATATTTTCCTTTATACTGACAGAATTTTTTCGCAAAATCAGAGAAAGGTAAAGATAAAATTGGACAAGTGCATTGAGATAAATGTAAATTGTATGTAGAGAATATTTAAACAACTTTATAGATCATTATATAATCTATAAAAGCGGATATATTATTCTGGCAATAAGTGATTAGCAAACCACTTAAGGTATTCCTGATGAAATTAGACATAAATAAATTTCTTATCCATAGAAAATTGCAAGAGTATTGGTTAATAATTTAACTCCAAACTTGTTTTTAAAAAATTTCTATTAAATTCTAAAGAATTAGGCTTCAATCATTTTGCAAAATACTTTAAGGATTCATTTTTTCTAAACAAAACTTTCCTTAACCTCGTATTGCTAGCTGTAGCGCTATAAACCTGGATTATTAATAGCAACAGATATTAACATGCACTAAGCAAATTTTATATTTTATTTCTATATCTACCCCTCTCTCTTAAATACTTACTACACTAATCAATGATCTATAAATAATTTATTAATGCTGCACGATTTGTTAGTTTAGTTAAAAATAAGAAAAATATTTAAACATTTTGCAAATGAAATACTCGTACTAGCTAGCTGGCAACAAACAAGCGATATGGCATTTTCTGTAATTGCAACTGTAATACGCGCCTTCAAATCTGATATTTTCATTTAAAATACCCGCTACTAATGGATCAAACTTGAAAAATGTTTGAAAAACAAAACAAAAATCTGTTATCTTTAATACGAATATAAATATTTTTTTAAAATAGTTATTTAGATGTTTTGTAGCTGTTTCTGATGTTGTGTTTTTTTGTTCCACACAATCGTGATTGTAAATCACAATTGCTGGTAGAAATTGAAAATTACCGTTTATAATCATATTGGACTGTATTTTTTCCTTTATTATTTTTCAGTTTTTGTTAATTTTGATTTTTTTTTTACAATTATGTATTAAGGTGATGTGGGTTAATACGTATGCGTAGTTTTGATGTAAGTTTTGTTAACAGTTTCAGCAATATGATTTAATACGATGTTCGTCGGTTGATTGTTGTCCATGTATGTAGTTTTTGTTGTTTTACCACAAATTGTTTATCGTTTTATAATGTAAACGAAAAGAAATCTATTATAATTGCAAGCAGGTCTGTATGGTGTTTAAAGGAAACCTTTTGATATGAAGTGATTAATATTTGGAAAACAGAAGCGTAGTTGGAACTAAGGTTTAAACCAATTTCGTGCATTTTTCGTTTATATTATTTACATTTAAACAAACAAATTAAATATTGAAAGTATGAATTCATCTGGAGTCTTTAGAAAATTTATTAAAACAGATACAACGACAGACTGAAGGACAGAATGAAAGACAAACAGACATACATAAAGAAAGACAGACAGACAGACAAACAGACGGACGGACAGACAGACGGACGGACGGACGGACAGACAGACAGATAGGCATATGGAAATAGTTTAATCGAATGTTAAAAGCTTATATGTATATAGCTGAAGGGTATAAAAATGTCTTAATATGTAGAAAGCATTTGCTTGCTTAATATGTAGAAAGCATTTGCTTGCTTATAGCCTACAGCACTTTAGTGGAGTTGTAACGCACAAAAATATTGGTTCTATACCCACCTTAAAGTATACCAATCGACTCAGAATAATTTTCCGTCCGTCCGTCCGTCTGTCTCTCTGTCTGTCTGTCTGTCTGTCCGTCTGTCCATGTAAACCTTGTAATCAAACTACAGGTCGCAATTTCGAAGATAATTCAATGAAATTTGTTACATCTTTTCTGGTCTCGTAGACGAAGTTTGTTGAAAATAGTTAAGATTGGTCCATTATTTTATCTAATTCACATACAACTGAACCCTCCAATAGGGCTTGTAAACTTTTTAATCAATCTACAGGTTGCAATTTTCGAGATAATTCAATGAAATTTTACACATTATCTTTTATAGTACCGTTGACGAAGCCCCGTGAAATGGTTTACATCGGTCCATTATTTCACCTAGCCTCCATACAACTCAGCCCGCCGAATAGGGCTTTTAAGTTCATAATTATGTTTAATATTCTCATATCCCGCAAAATCAGCAAAAATCAAGTTCTATACTAGACTTGATGACTCTTACGAATTCCACAATAATAGGTCTTAATATGACCCTAGCCCCTATAAAAAGCCCCCATCAAAATTTCACTTAAATGTCTACAATTTTATTCAACAATAAACGGCTTAATTATGTATATCTGAGGCAAGGTACAATTCAACATAAATGTTTTATTATGACAACTAAATCACATTATATTTTTGTAAAAGGTGTACGGTTTATATGCTCGGCCTCGCCCGACTATAATTTCTTACTTGTTTTAGATTCAAAAACTTTTTCTTCAACAAGTTTTCAATACTTTTCTATCACATCTATCGAGGGATAGGTGTAATTATTATTATTTTTATGCATTAGTACCACAAACGGCGTTATAAATGCAAAATTCGTTAAATTCTTTAAAAATTAATTTTTTTTTATTAAAATATAAAATATTTTTCAACGTATAAGCAATATGTAATGTAGTAAACTCGAATGTTACTCATACGTCTCCATAGGAGTAAATCTAGTCAAAATAATTGAATTTATAGCAACCAGTGAGAATGTATGGTAGTTTCCGGGAGATCATATCATAACACTAACTAATTCATTCTTTTCGTAAAGTTTGGGTTCAATACAAAGTTCAATATTATCTTAATAACCACGCTCCTGTCAATATTCAATTCAATTTATATGATTGTAACAAACATTTTTTTAACATTTCCATGAGGTTTCAATGTATGTATTTTATTTTCATGTTCACATACATGTTCGTTCTCAAGTGTGAGTCCAGTGCCTTAATTCGCTATGGCTTTTAAGTATTAACACAAAACAAATCTATATAATAATTTTGTTAATATTGTTTAGTTAAGCTGTACATATATTTGTTTTTTTTTTTTTTTTTGTTTTATGTCCTCAAGGGACATGTTTAATTTATAACGCGGCTCTTTTGTAAGTAGTTGTATATTTAAGAAGTTAGTTTAAATCCATTTCATTTTTAGCCACATAATGTTAACAGAGAACTCCCCAATATGTAGTAGTTGTTTTCAAGCCTTTTGGGAAGTTTTATTGATTTTGATTGGTTTTTATTTTTAAGTTTTAGTTTTCAGTACAGTAAAATAAATTAATAATAGTTTGTGAATTGTTACGCCTTTTAATGAATTTAATGAATTAATATTTTAAATTAACTATATTTAGTAAAATCTTTAAGCAATACTTAGATGGGAAAAGAAACTTGTTTTCAATTACAATTTTAACGGCTAAGTTAAGAGTTTGAATTAATGTTAATGAAAAGCAAAAAATTGAAGGACATGCCTTTAAGTAATCAAAAATGCGCCTCAAATAACTTTATTTAATTAAATTGAAATATTAATGGATTGTAGCCGCTTTTGAATAACCTAATTAAATATTCAACTTGAATTTAAAATTAAATTCAAATTGTTAAAATAAAGTACTGTATTAATCAATTGTCTATAGTCTAGTATAAAGTCTAGTCTATAGTCTAGTCTATAGTGTAGTCTACTCTATAGTCTAGTTTATAGTCTGGTATATAGTCTAGTCTATCGTCTAGTGTATAGTCTGGTTTATAGTCTAGTCTATAGTGTAGTCTATAGTCTAGTCTATAGTCTAGTCTATAGTCTAGTCTATAGTCTAGTCTATAGTCTAGTCTATAGTCTAGTCTATAGTCTAGTCTATAGTCTAGTCTATAGTCTAGTCTATAGTCTAGTCCATAGTCTAGTCTATAGTCTAGTCTATAGTCAAGTCTATAGTCTAGTCTATAGTCTAGTCTATAGTCTAGTCTATAGTATAGTCTATAGTATAGTATATAGTTTAGTCTATAGTCTAGTATATAGTCTAGTCTATATTCTAGTTTATAGTCTAGTCTATAGACTAGTATATGGTCTAGCCTATTGTCTAGTCTATAGTCTAGTTTATAGTCTAGTCTATTGTCTAATCTATAGTCTAGTCTATAGTCTAGTCAATAGTCTAGTCTATTGTCTAGTCTATAGTCTACTCTATGGTATAGTTTATAGTCTAGTCTATAGTCTAATCTATGGTCTAGTTTGTAGTTTAGTCTAGTCTACTGTATAGTCTATAGTCTTTCCTAAAGTCTAGTCTATAGTCTTTTCTAAAGTCTAGTCTATAGTCTACAGTTTAGTCTATGGTATAGTACATAGTCAATAGTCTAGTCTATAGTCCAGGCTATGGTCTGGTGTATAGTCTAGTCTATATTCTAGTATATAGTCTAGTGCGTCTAGTTTATAGTCTAGTATATAGTCTAGTCTATTATCTAGTCGATTGGTCTAATCAGTAGTCTTGTCTATAATCTAGTCTAGTGTTTTGTCTGGTCTTTACTCTAGTCGTTTCTAGTCTATATTCGTGTCTATAGTCTAGTCTTGTCTAGTTTATAGTCTAGTCTAAATTATATTTGACTCTACAGAGGTCTCTATTAAAGTCTCAGGTTATGTCTAATTTTATTTTCCTTAAATGTTAAGAGCTTATTCTAAAATTATTATTTAAACCTAACTGTATTTAATAAAATGCATTAAGTATAGCTTTTTTAAATTAAAACCAATGAGCTCATAAATGTATAAATTTTTGTAGTTGCATTTCGGTAGATTATAAATTAAGATAAAAATTCTGTGACATTTTTTCCAAAGTTCTATCTAAATATTTTAACTCCTGAATGTGTGGTAGATAACATTATCAATTATAAATTTCTGACATTAATAAATATTACAAATCAACATTACAAATTAAAATCTTGTTCTCATTAAACTGCACACAAAGCTCGCAAATTGTTTTATATACTTAGACACAACGTTGCATGAAACAAACTATTTATTAGTATTTAAATTAAAATACATATGTAAATGTGTGATGGTATATATATTGTACATATTTCAAAATGTCTGTCTGTTTCTCTCTATCTATCAATTTACTTTTAACACTTTTCGCGATGTGAAGAAATTTCGTAATAATTAGCAAAATACATTAGTGTTATTATATGGGAATATACACAAGATTTAGATAAGATTTGTGGCATGATTAACGATTTATTGGTTTTTGCGTGCAGCGTGAATGAATGGAGTCTATTAGTCTTAATATTGTCATTTGTGTAAATGTCTGCGTACAACAAGTATTACGAATTGCATTTAATCATTGATCTTTATCTTCAATTCTGTTTATAATTTATTTATATTTATATGTACTTGTATATGTGTGTTTTGCTGCAGTTCTTTTCCATCGTTGCATTTGGTTTTTTTCTTCAATAATTTATTATTATTTAGTTTGCTCTGATTCTCTGAATTAAATGCTAAACCAGTTACAGCATTACCATACTTTATTATATCAAATTGCCATTATGCAAATTAGTAAGATTTGTTTTTTCTCTCTCTTTCTTTTGAGATTTCGTTAAATGTCAGAGATTTTTTCTTGGTTTTTAGTTAAAAACAAATTTAATCTACTTTAAATAAAATTTAAACAAAGTTTCCGCTACAAATTATAACTACATTTTTTTTACAATTTTTAAATTCTGCCAAAAAATATAAATAAAGGCTATTTATGAAAAGTGCTTTTTAGTAGTTCAAATATTTTGTTTTACATGAAAAAAAAAACATGTACGAGGGTAGAAAAGGACATTAGAAAAACAAATTTGTGTCATCTATAAATATTAAATGATATTTTAATTCGGACGTAAAGTAAATTTAAAAGCTAAACAAGTTATATTTCTATATTCGGCTGTGCCGAATCTTATATACCCTTCACCAAGTATGTTTTAAAAAACAGTTTTTATTTATTTTGTATCTCTGCACCAGGGTAGGTAAAAATATCGCTCGCAATCGCTATTTTATTTATATCGCTCTTTTTAAAGTTCAAAATCGCGAGTTTTATTTTTGAACACGCGAGCACAATTCTAATTAGAGTTTTATGTGTTTTGTATTCGCTTCGTTAGCGATATTTAATAATAATCGCGAGCGAGTTCTATTTTACGCACTTTAAATTTTCAACTCTTATCGCGAGTTTAAAAAATTAAACTTTGTATCCAAACATACAAAAAAGTACACAGCTGAATAAAACCAAATACATCTCCACACGCACATGTACATCTTTATCCAATTCACAGTGTTGTTGTTGCTTTTTTAACAAAGCATGAAAAAAATGTGGCTTTTTTGGTGAAATTTTCAGAGGTTGTCTCGGATTTTTGCTCATATCTCCGTTATTTATAGACCGATTTTGCTGATTTTAAATATCGATCTTCTCGAAAGCATGTCTAACTGAATTATTGAAGATTCGGATCTCGCCAATATCTGAGGACCTCTAAAAACTGATTTCAACAGACAGACAGACAGACGGACGGACATGGCTTAATCGACTCCGCTATCTATAACGATCCAGAATATATATACATTATAGGGTCGGAAAATTATATTATAGAAATTACAAACGGAATGACAAACTTATAGGGTACGAAGGTGAAGGGTATAAAAACATGATTGTGGTAACCATGATCTAAGAGCAACATATTATATAGAAATTGATGATTTAAGTCTAAACAAGTTAAGGTTATTGTAAATTTTTTACAGGTTTGGAGGGTAATGATTACACACAGTAATTCATTACAAGATCAATTACAATTACTTGTAATGTGTTATTGACCAGTAACCAATTACAATTACTTGTAATAATAACTAAATTTTTACCAATTAGTTGTAATTAAAGTTGCCAATTGTAATTTAAGTTTAGGCAATTACAATTAAATAGTACCTTTTTTGGTACCATGGACTAAAATATCGACTAGACTATGGATATACTGTAGATTAGAATACAGACAAGAATATAAAGTATACTAAAGACAAGAATGTAGATTAGACTATAAACCATAATATATACCAAAATATGGGTTATATTAAAATTGTGTCCAATGTTTTAAAATAATGCAAAAGTTAAAGTCAATTGTAAATTTCTTATTCACCCCTCGTAGCATATTGCCACAATTTTTTTGTCTCTTGGGCGGCATTTTCATTTTCACATTAAAGCCCGCAGCTGTCACGTTATATGAGTTAACAACCATCTTAGAAATAGAAAAAAAAAAAAAATAATAACAATTTTTGATTTTTTTTTTTACAAGTACGAGTAAATATTTTTGGTCGTATAGTAGTTGATACGTTACATATATTTTTCTTAACTTCTTGTCAAAATCATATTGTATTTGGCATAATACAATAAGTACTAGTATACTTATGTATGTGCAAGTAACAGACATTATGGTAGTATATATGTCGATACAGACATATGCAAAATATGCCAAAATTAAAGTGCATATAAGTATCTTACAAAACTACTACTAAACTCTATGTCAATATGTAAACATTTGCTGAACTACAAGAGTTTGGAGCGGTATATGATATTGAAAGGGTAAGGTGGGTTGTGTAAGATGAATGTGATAACTTGGCTTTCCCATATCTTAAGAAGAACTAATTTTAGGTCATTATGATAACTAACTAACAAACTAACTAACTAACTAACTAACTAACTAACTAACTAACTAACTAACTAACTATCAAACTAACTAACTCACTAACTAACTAACTAAATAACTAACTAACTAACTTTCTAACTAACTAACTAACTTTCTAACTAACTAACTAACTAACTAACTAACTAACTAACTAACTAACTAACAAACCAACAAACTAACAAACTAACAAACTAACAAACTAACAAACTAACAAACTAACAAACTAACAAACTAACAAACTAACAAACTAACAAACTAACAAACTAACTAACTAACTAACTAACTAACTAACTAACTAACTAACTAACTAACTAACTAACTAACTAACTAACTAACTAACTAACTAACTAACTAACTAACTTACTAACTAACTAACTAACTAACTAACTAACTAACTAACTAATTAAATAACTAATTAACTAATTAACTAATTAACTAATTAACTAATTAACTAATTAACTAATTAACTAACTAACTAACTAACTTAGTAACTTACTAACTAACTAACTAACTAACTAACTAACTAACTAATTAAATAACTAATTAACTAACTAACTACCTAACTTACTAACTAACTAACTAACTAACTAACTAAATAACGACTAAACGATCAAAACCAGTAACCCCCACAGTAAAAAACACACTTAAACTCAGTAGAAGCACCTATTAAGTTTTTCGTTTTTTAATATTGTTAATCCTTAATTTTCTTAAATTTGTCATATAAATGCTATAGAGTACTTTCAACATCACTTATACACAGCATCCAATCTTCTTTTGCAAACTCTTGTTTTTTTTGACGAAAATTTGTTGCCAATGTGCCACAACACACGTTAAACCTTCGACATGCAAAAAATCTAAAAAAGAACTAAATACAACATATTTTGTGTTGTTATAATTTTTTATTTTCTTTGGTAAATCACGATTTTTTGTTCGCTTTATTTCTGCAATGAAATAAAAAAAAATGAATCGGAGAGGAAAAAAATATATATAACTGTATGGGCATCATTATGGTTTCTAAATTGTAGTATCTTGTGTAAATCACTTCTTATTTGAGGTTTTGTAGTCAAAAATAATAAAATAACAAATTTAAATATGTGGCAATTACAAGCATAATTTAAATAAGAATACATGACGATTGTGTAAATAAATCGTAGTTGTAGTAGAGGAAAATGAAAATAAAACTTCGAAAAAATATCACAAATTAAATTGATTGTATTGTAATTTTATTTCTTTTTTTCGACAGCTACACTCAACAAACTTGTTTATTTAATGATCATTTCTTTTAATAGTTTTTAGTTTTTTTTTATTATTTTGGGTGTTTATATTATAAAAATTTGTTAAATGTTTAAAATAAATTTTTTTCTTCTTAATTTAAATATTCAAACCTCTCATTAAAGTTGTGTTAAGTGTAATTATTTGGGTGTCTAGTTTATATCTCATCTACAAAAGTCACACCTTGTTATATTTTAAATACTTGTATACTAAAGTAAATTAACAGCAATTCAATGCCTGTTTCTATATATTACAAATGATACACTTTGAGAAATACTATGAAGGATAATATGAATAGAGTAATTATAGATAAATATATTAAAATCACTTTACTTTCATCAAAATAATGAATAGAATGACAACATTGGTATCCGTACTCAAGTCAATCCGTAGAGATTTCAGAAGTAGCAAATTTTTGGTTTAAGTATGATTAAGTTTGAAAACCCTAATTTAGTTAGACCCTATGCATACCACTAAGTAATTACAAAGGAAATAGTTTTCTTTTGATCAACAAAAGTCCTTTTTTGGACAAAATAGGAAAAAATTAAATGAAGAAAAACTCTTTCTGGATTAGAGGATATATGGGAAAAAGTTAAATTAGAAATTCGTTAATATGAAAACTATAACCAATTATGGATTAATCTGATAATTGTCAAAGAAATATAGGAACGATACGGAAAAAGTTTCTCTGGGTGGTTTATATGTTATTTCAACACATTAATGATATACATAATACTCTCCCCACTATAGTTCAGACTCAACATACTTAATTTCATATTTCTGGGTTCAATATTATAGAAAATTCAAAAAGTACCTTTTGCAAACGGAAAAGTACCAAAAAATCCCCATTGACAAAGTACCAAAAAGTTCCATTTTATTTATATCCTGTTTGAGCATAAATAAAAGTTTTTGATGAAATTTTCAGAGGCTGTCTCGGAATTTTGCTCATATCTCAGTTATCTATGGACCGATTTTGCTGATTTTAAATAGTGATCTTCCCAAAAGCATGTCTAAGAGAATTATTGAAGATTCCGATAACGCCGATATCTGGCGTCCTCTAAAAACTGATTTCAACAAACATGCAGATAGACAAACCATATTCTGTATTGAAAAGTAATATCAATTCAGTGAAGTTATCACAAATTCAAAATTGTAAAATATTGGATTTAGTTCCTTAAGCAGAGCCTCTACATGAGGAATTACATAAAAAAAATCATGAAATCTTTTATAAATAGTGCAGCAATAGCAACTGCTCGCAGCTTTACAAATCTACTTCCAAGAAAGCACCATTTTTTGCTGGGTAATGTTTATAGCATAGTCGAAGGTCGAAAAACGGACAAAATCAGTACATTGTACTTGAAGACTGACTTTTTTCAACTGCGAAAATATTTTTGATTTAGCTCTTTAAAGTGTCAGATATGTTCATGTAATAGCAAAATAGCGTTGCGAAATTTGGAAAGGCAAAACTGTACTTTTCTGCTTAAAACTGTTTTTTTCTGTCCTAAACCGAAAGTTTGAACGTTATAGACTACTAAACGGCTGAACCGATTTTCCGTATAATATTTCCCGTTCGTATTTCACAGTGTATTCCTGTACGTATGGAATAGTTAATAGGCTACTTTTTATTTTCAAGTGGAAAAGAAGCCATTAAGAAAATATGAAATCCGTATATTTGAGACAATATAACAGTCAGAGTCATCAAATTTTGTCGGAGACACTTTAGTCTCAATATTATGGGATAGGATAAAAAGTGGAATGACTAGCATTAGGGGGCGTAGTACCTTCCATAAATATTAATTATTTATCATGGAAAATATTACAGTTAGAATCTTAAAATTTTGCACGAATAGCTTTAATATCCATGTAAACATTTTAGGTAGGTGCTGATGTTTGTAACGTAGAAAAATATTAGTCATATACCTTAAAGTATACCAATCGGCATAGAATCATTTTCTGAGTCAATTAAGCTATGTCCGTCCGTCCGTCTGGCTGGTTGGCTGTCCATGTAAACCTTGTGCGCAAGGTACAGGCTGCAATTTTCAAGATAATTAGATGAAATTTAGCACACACGCATCTTTGGGCCCAAGGATTGAAAATGGTTAAAATCGATCCATTAGCCCCCATACAAACGTACCCCCCAAATAGAGCCTTTATCTTATAGTTTAATTTTGAACTGTACATAAATAATATTGATGTAGAATTAACTCCTCCTTCCAACATTTTTAAGGATAGGGCTATATTTTGCCCTACTCCCCTTTGAGCTCTCTTGAAAAAAAAAATATCTTTTTTTTGCCAAAAAAAAATAGTAAAATTATTCCGAAATAAAGTTATAAAACAAACCAAATGCTTTATTTTTTTAAATAATCCCCATTTTTAATACATACTGACTGGTGTAGGGTTTCATATGGTCGGCTACGCCCGACTATACATTCATACTGATGTAGGATTTCATTTGGTCGGCTACGCCCGACTATTCATTCATACTTGTTTAGTAATACGGACGAACATAGCTAAAACAACTCGAAATATTTTAACTTTTTTGGTCTCAATCATCACTCAGACCCACTGTCATCACTTATTTTTGTGGAATGTATTAAATGGATTTAAAAAAATTAAATAAAATTTATTTTCTTTAATCAATACCGATCGATGTGTAATTTTCGTATGTAATAATATCGTTCTTATATATCTTAAGTAAGTTTTTGATTAAAGTTGAGAAAAGTATATGTGGACTATGATCAAATATTGAAAAATTTTGTGTATAATCAATATCATACGAATTGCGTCAATAGAGAATATTTCTCGTTTAAAATATTTCTACGTCAACTGAGAAAATTTCCTGGAAATACTATTTCCCGTTTGCATTTCAATAATCTACTAAGGACCCAAAATATTTACATTTTTGTGGATACAAGCGGAGTGACGAAACCAATATTTTTGATAATCAAACTCGTCCTTGCTACAAACAATATTCATATACAAGAAACTTAAAATCTAATTTCTTTAAGTGCATTTAAAATATATTACTTATTTAGAGTTGTCTATCATTTTGCAAGTCTCACACATTTAGTATTTCCCATAAATTCTAGTTTAAATTTATCTCTAATGCACTCAACTATACACGTACAAAAATGTAAAATACAGGCGTTCCTAGAATTAGATATAAAGAAATAAGTAACTGCGAATTAATATATTCTTAGACACTACATACATATATCGTGTATATACCTATAAAATATTTATTATAATGTTGTTGATATGAACTTATTTTTTTTTTTCGCTGAAATTATTTTTATGCTAAAATAAATCTGAATTTATTTGCATATTTTTGGAAATTGTATACTTGTTTCTTGTATTGCCACAAAATACTGTTATTTTGACATTTAGTCAGTGTTGGTGGGCAGTGTTTAAATGTTTGATTTTTCATAGATTTTTTCGTTTTTTTTTTTCAATTTTTCATGTAACACCGCATGTTATTACTAAAAACACTAGCTAAAATTTTAAAATTTGATTTCGATACGAATACAGGTACTAGAGTCAATGTATGTAAGTATATTATTTTGCATAAATAGCAAAATATATATTATAACAAATTACTGAAGAATATTGATTGGCCCAATAAGAAACATGTTTATTGATATAAATAAATTTTTAATGTTAACTAATTAGAGGTTATTTAAGATTTAAATCAATAAGTTGTAGTTTAATTTTTTATTTAACAAAAAAATCAACATTTTTAACATGCATTTTTATTAGTTAATTGGAATTTTTAATATTAAAATAAATGATTGATGAGGTTTAATATGTTTAATTTAATTTGCATTAAAATTGACTAAAGTCATTTGCTTAAATAAAATGTTGAATATTTGAGTAATAATAATCAATTACATGTATGAAATATATATATATACATTTTTGCAATTAAGTTTTAAATATTTAATATTTAATGGAAAAAAATGGTAAAACAAATTATATTATTATTAAGAACTAATGAGATTTTATGTAATCCAATAAATCTATTTAGACTAACAGCTAAAAAGTTAAGGGTTAATCGTTAATGCTAAAAACATTTTAAAACAGTTGACCGTCTCAGACTTTTTATGTTGCCAAAGCAAAGGTTGTCAGTCAAGTATAGTATAAAGCAATTCTGTAATTTTTTAATTTTAACTGCCGATATCGTAAGGTAACGACAAATATCGACCACCACCACTTTAGTGGGTTTTGCTGATGTTTGTAACGCACAATAATATTGTAGTATACCATTGGCTCAGAATCATTTTCTTAGTCGATTTAGCTATGTCCGTCCGTCTGTTTTGGATCAAACTACAGGTTGCAATATTGAAAATAATTTAATGAAATTTGGTACATACCTATTATCCTAGGGACGATGAATATTGAAAATGGTTAAGATCGGTCAATTATTTCACATAGCCCCCAAACAACTGAACACTCGAACATGGCTTGTAAACCTTGTAATCAAACTACAGGGCTTGTAAAAGTTGTCATCAAACTACAGGTCGCAATTTTGGAGGTAATTCAATGAAATTAGGCTCATAATCATCTATGGTACCGTAGACGAAGCCTATTAAAAATAGTTAATAAGAATAGGGCTTTTAAGTTCATAATTATGTTTAATATACTCGTATCTCAACAAAAAGATGCAAAACCAAATTCCATACTAGCCTTGATGACCCTTATGAACATTATGATTAAAGGGCCTAAAAGGACTCTAGCCCTTATAAAAAGCCCCGTTCAAAATTTCACTCAAATGTTCTCAATTTAATGTCGACGAAATATACCAATGGGCTCAGAATCACTTTCTGAGTCGATTTAGCTATGTCCGTCTGTCTGTGGGTCTATGTAAAGTTTGTGCGCACGCAATTATAAAGATAATTTGATGAAATTTGGACATATTTTGCTCCAAGGACGAACGCTAATGGAAATTCTGTCCCATTAGCCGATTGTACGTAAGATGCAGGCCACAATTTTCCAGATATTTAAATAAAATTTAAATCAGGCAGGTTTTTTCTGAAACTCGAACGAAGACTATTACAACAGGACCACTCAAATCAGACTTTTTATACCATAAATAAGTGTTATATAAATTTAAATGATACTGCCAATTGCCGATAAGGATTGGCTTTAGTTCCTATACAAAACACACCGTTAAACAAGTAGGAAAGGGTATTGAGAACCATATAATACCTATAATAGTCATTATGTTAAAAATTACTAACAAAAATGTATACAAGAGGACTCACATTGAGGTACTTCAAAGTTATATATGGGCGATGTTGGAAATAATAAACCGATTTCAACCGTTTTCAACAGCATTCGTCCCTGGGCTGAAAGAAAAGTACGTTCCAAATTTCATGAAATTATCTTAAAAATACGCACAAACTTTACATTGATATACAGACGGACAGACGGACTGTATGATGATTCAGCTGTGTCCAGCTGAATCAAAAAGTGATTGTTAGCCGATTTGTGAGTGTAGGGCCAATATTTGTGGGTATTACAACCATCAGCACAAATGCATAACTGACTCTCCACTTTGGTGGTGTAGGGTATTACAGAAGCTTAAGTTTAAGTTAGAAGTTAGTTAGTTAGTTAGTTAGTTAGTTAGTTAGTTAGTTAGTTAGTTAGTTAGTTAGTTAGTTAGTTAGTTAGTTAGTTAGTTAGTTAGTTGGTTAGTTAGTTAGTTAGTTAGTTAGTTAGTTAGTAAGTTAGTTAGTTAGTTAGTTAGTTAGTTAGTTAGTTAGTTAGTTAGTTAGTTAGTTAGTTAGTTAGTTAGTTAGTTAGTTAGTTAGTTAGTTAGTTAGTTAGTTAGATAGATAAGACTACATAGTTAAACTTCAAAAACCATTGAAGATTTTACCCCACTTCAATTCCTAAGATTTCAATTAACCATCAAATTGTACTAATCCATATGAAAACTCTAATCACCTACATGCCAAAGTTTGTTTAACCTGAGAACTATCAACTCATAAGTCACTCGAAAAACAACTAAGTGTTACATTAACTCTCCAAAACACAGCATTTTCCAGCAATGAAGACCAATTTAAATTGTCTAAACGTGTGTAGGCCATTTAAATTCCTTTTTGTTTTATAATGATAATTTAGTTAAACTGTCTTGAATCGCTACAAATCTTTTGCGAGAAAGAAAAAAAAGCAACACACTCGTTTTTATGATATTTAATGTTGTTTGAAAAAAAGTTTTGCAAAAAAAAACCTAAATATAATAAAATGTTAAACATTAGAGTGATGTTAAAGTGTTGAAAATGTTTTTCTTTTTTTTATAAAATGTTTTGTTTGTATTTGTTAAGTTTATCTACTTACGATTACAGCTATTAAGGTAACAAGTGCTTAAAAACAAAACAAACATAGCAAAAAGAAACAGCTAACAACAACATACAATTTGAAGAAGAAGATGCGGCTGCAGCATCATACAATGACTACAAGGAAGATGAGGAAGCTCAAAAATAAAACAATTCAAACCAAGAAAATAATAAAAAGAAAACATAATGATGAAGTTGAACAAATAATGCAATTTGTGTAAATTTACAAAAAGAGCAAGAAACACTCTGAAAACTAACAAAGGACGACTTTTAATAACCGTACTTTTTATCTAAGAAGCGAAAAGAATATTTAGAAATTTCTTTAAATGGAAACTTTACTATGATTTATTAGTGATGTGAAGCATTATTTGAATTGATTGATGAAATTTTTAGTATAGGGATTATTGTTATTTTTAAGTATTAATAATAAAAAACACATACATACTGTAGGGTTACAAAACATAAGATTTCATAAAAGTATTTTAACTGCTGCTGCAGCTATTTGCTTCTTGTTCTGTCTTCATGCTGGCTAAAACACCAGAAAAGATGTTTAACAAAACGTGGGAGTTTTGTTTTTTTTTTTTTTAATATTTTTCTTCACTTCAGTCAAAGCAAAAGATTCTAATACATTGTGTTTGTTTAAATGTATTTATGTTGAAAACAAATAATGAAAATTATTTAACAGTTTAAGTTTTACATTAAATTAAATACTAAAATAATGAGGAGTTTAAACTGTTACAAAAAAAATTTAAAATAAAAACAAAAAGAAACAATCGAATGAAAAACAAAACACATGAACAAGACTAATGTACATTAGTAAATAATTTAAGATGGTCTTTAAAAATGTGTTGGATTTTGTTGATTTTAAGAAAAAAAAAAGATTAATTGTGAGTATTTACATTTAAAATGTAGTATTTAACTTAATTTTTGGTAATTTTTTGTTAACATTAATTTGTTTCTGTTATTTATTTATATTTTTACTGTTTTTTTTTTTTTTTGCTTTAACATGCATGTGTCTTAAGTCTTTTGTTTATTTTGCTAAATATGTTGTAATTATTTATTTGTTTAGTGGCAGATTGTTGTTTTTTCTTCGTTTGTTTAAGTTTTAATTTTAGTATTTAACATAACAGCATAATATATATATTTTTTTGAAGTATCATGCATTATTTTATTATTTTATTGTTTTTTTTTTTTTTTTGATTTTTTCTTTTTGTGAAAGGTTTTTAACAGGTGAGAATGTTTTGTTAATTCGTGTTTTAGTTTATGATTTATTTATGTAGATTTATTTAGAAATAGATTTTTGTATATTTTGACAAAATTTATATAGATTTTTTTAAGAATTTAAATTTAAAGTTTATTTCGGTTCTATATATAGACGTAGTTTTTTCATCAGTTATCACCATTTATTAGATTTGTACTTTACCAAAAATGCTATTCAAAATTTGATAATTATTATTAAATTTTAACTGATTAAAATTGTTATAAATTAATGTAAAAAATTCTTTATTTTCAAAAGAATAAATGTCAATTTTCAGAATATACTTATCTATATGTCTGTACATTTGTAAATGTTTAAAGATAAAAATATCAAATACCATTCGACGCAAATAAAGCTGAATTAAAAATGTGGGTTACAGAAGCTCTCTTGGAATAATAAAACGGCAGAACCACAAAGATCCTGTGAGGTGACCTTGAGGAGAGCAAGTCGAAAAATTTTCTTAAAACAAGTAAGTCTAAGGTTAGAATATTACCAGCACATCTATAAACAAGTATCAATGTATAGTCGAGCGTAGCCGACCATATTATACCCTACACCAGTCAGTATGTGAAAAATAGGTATTATTTAAAAAATAAAGCATTTGATTTGTTTTCTAACTTTATTTCGGAATATTTTTACTATTTTTTTACAAAAAAAAGTGATTTTTTTAAAGAGGGCTCAAAGTTGAGTAGGGCAAAATGTGGCTCTATACTTGTAAATCGTGGTAGAGGGAGTTAAGTCTACTTCAAAGTTATTTATGTAAAATTTTAAAGTATTATTAATGTTTGTAAGTGAATTTTGACCTTTAAGACATTTTCTGAATGGGAGTTTGTTTGTGGGCTAGGATTTAATGAAGCCCGAACATTACAAAAATCGGCAGTATCATTTAAAGTTCTATAAAACTAAGTTTTGTCGATTTTTGTTGGCATAATAGATCATTTAAATTAATTATAAGCCCAAAGGCCCTATATGGGGGTACGTTTATACGGGGGCTAGTCGAAATAATGGACCGATTTTAACCATTTTCAATAAAGGACGAACCTTTGGTCAAAAGAAGTGTGTGTGCCAAACTTCATCCAATTATCTTGAAAATTACGGTCTGTACTTGCGCACAAGTTTTACATGGACAGCCAGCCAATCAGACCGACGGATGGACGGATGGACGGACCGACGGACATAGCTTAATCGACTCAGAAAATAATTCTAAGCCGATTAGTATACTTTAAGGTGGGTATATGACGAATATTTTTGTATGTTAGAAACCCCACTAAAGTGGTGTAGGGTATACAAATTGGACGTGCGTAAATAGGCGAATGTAAAACCTGTAGAGAGGACAGTGAAATTCTGGAGCACTTTCTCTGACACTGTCATTCATACGTCTAAATTAGATCAACGTAACTAGGAAGGGAATGAATCAAAATCTGTTTACACAATTTTGTGATTATCGGACCAGATCCTATCGCCTCTTCAGAAAATGGTTTTAACTCTCATAATTCGCTCAAAAAAATAAGTACAGCGATGAAACTCGGTGAAGATATATTTAATACGAATTAAAATCACTCTTCTAAATTTTATGAGGATCGGTTCATAATTGTCCTAACTCAAAAGCCTTATTTGACGGGTTTAGCTGTTTGGCGGCTAGGATCGATCTTGGTTGGTTGGTTTACGTGGTAGTTCACTACACGCGAACTGTCAAGTAGAATCAAAGAGACCCCGTTTTGACCGGACCACTCCACTCGTCAGATGTTGAATTTGTAGTATTAGATCCAGCCCGTAGCTGTGAGAAATCTGAGGATATCATTAAGCCTAAAGACAGATATCTCGCCAAGGTTAGATATGAAGTAATTGCCAAGGAAGCGGTTTCTCTTTACGGCCAGAGCAGGGCATTCACAGAGGAGATGGAAGACCGTTTCTTCCTTTCCCCTGTCTTTGCAACTGCGACAGTGATCATTGAAAGGGAGCCCAAGCCGACTTGCGTGTCTGCCTATTACCCAGTGTCCTGTTATTACTGCTATCAGCCTCGATATGTCCCGCCTACTTCGATTTATAAGGTGTCTTGTGCGTTTCTCATTGAAGGAGGGCCACAATAACTTGGCCCCTTTACATGTGTCTAGGTTATTCCATCTATTTTCAGCTTTTTGAAGAAAGAATCTGAGGATATTGCTCTTGATATAACTTAACGGAGTTGCTACTGGAACGGCGTCGGAGATATCAAGAGCAGATCCCGTTCTTGCAAGCTCATCTGCCTGTTCATTACCGTAGTAGTCCCTATGCGCAGGGACCCAAA
This sequence comes from Lucilia cuprina, assembly GCF_022045245.1. Lineage (NCBI taxonomy): Eukaryota > Metazoa > Arthropoda > Insecta > Diptera > Calliphoridae > Lucilia > Lucilia cuprina. The sequence goes on from NC_060952.1 coordinate 77,156,428, forward strand.
CAAGGGTAATGTCAGACAGCCGACCCAGCATTGACAGATCCTTCTTGCATTGTCTGACTAATAAGGAAGTAGTAGTATAAGAGTTTAGTGAGAGAAGTGCCGCTTGACTATCGACAAAGATTCCTATGTTGCCGCGAATATTGAGGTCATGTAAACACCCTACAGGCTGACATTATCGCAAAAATTTCAGCCTGAAAGACACTACAGTTGTTGGGAAGACGATGGGATATACTTACCCCAGCTTCTTCACAAAAGACACCAGAACCAACGCCGCAGTTCATTTTAGAACCATCTGTAAAGATTCTGGTGGTATATTCGCTCGGTAGATTACCTCTACACCACTCGCTCCTGGAAGGAACTCTGACTTTGAAGACTCTATCAAAGTCCGTGTGTGGGGTAATATAGTCGGATGGTTGGTTCAAGATTGGAGGTAGCAAGCTTAAAATCTTAGCGTGTCCATATGTTCTTGATATCCAACTTCCGGATGAGTTAAGTCTTACTGCGCTACAAGCAGATATGGTCATTATGTGCAGATCTATGGGTAGGATATGCAATATAGTGTTCAGAGCTTCTGAAGGACTAGTTCTTATGGCACCTGTTATCCCAATGCATGCTGATCTCTGAACTTTGTATAGTTGATCCACAACAAATTTCCTCTTAGTTGAAGTCCACCATACAAGAGATCCGTATGTAAGAATAGGACGTACTATGGCCGTGTACATCCATTTAACTATGTTGGGACTAAGTCCCCATTTCATTCCAAACATCTTACGACAGGTATAGTAGGCGACCGTTGCCTTCTTGACTCTGTGCTGGATGTTGAGTTTCCATGATAATTTGGAGTCTAGAATAGTTCCTAGATATTTGGCATTGTTTGATAAGGGGATTTCGCGGTTTTTTAACCGTGGCAGGTTGAAGCTTGGAATCTTGGTCTTTGTTGTGAATAGTACCAGTTCTGTCTTACTTGGATTTACTCCTAGACCACTGTCTGTGGCCCAATTACTGAGTAGCACCAGAGCACCAGACATAATATCGCTAATCACGTCTGGGAACATTCCTGATACCAGTATCACAACGTCGTCCGCATAGGCAACGACCTTTATCCCTCTGTTGTCCAGTTCCTTAAGAATCGTATTAACAACGATAAGCCAAAGTAGTGGAGAGATTACACCGCCCTGAGGTGTGCCTCGTTCAACTCGTTTGGACTTAACGCTGTTACCAAGACTTGCAGTAATAATTCTAGATTTCAACATAGTTACCAACCAGTTGCTGATATATTCTTCAACATCCAGATTAGCGAGAGCTTGTTGAATTGCAGAAGTATTTACGTTATTGAAGGCACCTTCTATGTCTAAGAAGGCTCCCATAGTGTATTGTTTGAATTCGAGGGATCTTTCTATAACTCTTACAACCTCATGTAGAGCTGTCTCAGTAGATCGTCCTTTAAGGTAGGCATGTTGACTGGTTGAAAGCCGTGATGAGCTCTCTAGCCGTTGCCTAATATGTGAGTCGATGAGTCTTTCCAGCGTTTTGAGTTGAAAAGATGAAAGACTAATTGGACGAAAGTCCTTCGCATTTTCATGACTCCTTTTGCCAGCTTTGGGAATAAAAACGACCTTAACCTTTCTCCAGTTTACCGGAACATGGTTGAGAGAAGAGGCTGAGCGTGTATATTCTATGAAGCCAGGGGATGATATATTCTTTTGCACTTTGTAACATCTTTGGCAAAATGCCATCAGGCCCTGGTGATTTGAAAGGGGAAAAACTATCAATCGCCCATGAGATTCTATCATAAGAGATGATATTTTCATTGATTCCCGTTAGAGTCCTACTGTCAGTGAAGATTTCCTTGACAGCATCTTTGCAGCCAGGGAAGTGAGTATTCAGTAGGATGTCAAGAGATTCTGCCGAGGATTCTGACCAAGTGTCGTCCTTCCTCTTAATATAGGTTGGATTAGATTGGCCTTTAGCAAGAATTTTGCTAAGTCTAGCAGAATCCTTTGTGTTATCTATAGATTCGCAGAAACTTCTCCATGAGGTTCTTTTTGCGAGTGCTATAGCTTTCTTATAAACTTTTAGTTTGTCGCGGTATGGCTGCCACGATTTATTGTTGTAGCATGTGTTAAAGGCCCTACGTGTTTCCTTACGTAGCTTAGATAGTTCCGAATTCCACCATGGAGGGAAGCTTTTCTTTGCCTTTGTGATTGGACAGGAGACTTCGAAAGCCTTACCTAAGACTTTGCTAAAGTGTTCTTCTATCTTTTCAAGCCCAGTGATTGAATCATCAACCACTGGAGTTTTCTTGAGCTTATGTCTAAGGATCCCTTTATATTTGAACCAATCGGTTCTTCTTGGGTTCCTATAGACCATTTTTTCCGTCGAGTTTTGTAATATAATATCGAAGAGGATCCAATTGTGATCTGAAAAAGATTTTTCATTGGATACCCTCCACCTATCAACTGATATTTTAGATCTGTCGCTAATGAGTGTAATGTCCAGTACTTCCTCCCACCCATTATAATTATCCGTACTTGGAAAAATGAAAGTAGGTTTGTTGCCAGAGTTACATATGTTTAGGTTGTTAGTATTAATGAAATTGAAGATTGACTCACCCCTTTCATTAGTTTCGCTGCTACCCCAGATTGTATGCCTTGCATTGGCATCACAGCCTAGGATTATGTCGTCAGATGTCTCAATTACGGCCAGAGATCGCTCACTTCGTCTGGTGGTGCTGTCTTCTCATGTGCCATATAGCTTGAGGCAATCATGAAGCTTCTGTTGTGCGGTAGCTCGACCTTTGCGACTGTTAGGTCTTCTGAGCTAAGCTGTGTACAAAGAAAAATGTTAATCGATTTTTTAGCAATTAGACATGATCGTGGCCTACCATTACTTCTTGCATATAGTATGTTGTATGTAGATGCTGGGAACCCTTTAACTTCTGAGTCCGTGACCCAGGGTTCTTGAACCAGGCAAATGTCCAGGTTTTCCTCGGCTAGGAGAACCCGTAGATTGTCTGAAGCACACTTTGAGTGCTTCAGATTAATTTGCACTATCTTTAGTGCCATTGTCAGGTTTAATAGGTGGCTCGGAGAGTTTCATGCCAGTGAGCAGAGAGTTGGCAGCTTCCATCTCATCCGTCTCTTCACTCCCCGATTTTGTCGGCCGGAACACCTTTACTTTGGCGCCCCTCACCCCAAAGAACAGCCTAAAGCCCACCTTCTCCAGCTCAACGGAGCCAGCTTCTGTGATGGCGAGAATTAGACATGTGTGCCCTTCGCCTTGTTCTGTGCGGATGATAGCCCAGTCATTCATGTGTATGTTGGGATTCTGCCGTTTGAGGCATTCCAACATCTTGGGTGCTTCGGCGCTCATCTTTGGTAACCAAACTCTTGCACGAGGTCTCATTGGAATTTCCTCAGCAGGGATTAGTTTAAGGCTTAAACCTACCCATGCATCTCTAATCTTAGTGATGCATTTGTTGAGGAACCCCTTTGAGAATTCGTCCAGGCATTTGATCACCCTGTATCCCCGGTGAATCTCACTGGAGTCAAAACGGGGTACCTTGTCGTCTTTGTTAGTGAGCAAGTGTTCCATAACGAGCTCAGTTAATTTATACTCAATGGCACCCCATTCTGTTACTACAGGGTTGATGGCCCCATCTTTTTCAGTAACCAGAGCCATTAGGAGGTGGTCCTTCACCACTTCGTTAAATGGTCTTCTGGCAGTTGTCGTGATGGCTACAGGTCCCGGAGTGGTTTTGCCTTCTATTACCTTCCTCCTTTTTGGCGATTTACCATCCTCAACCTGTGAGCGGTTTCGCTTGGACCTTTCGGTTTCAGCAGCCATTTTGGATGTGCTGGGTGCGGTCTCCAAAAACTTTTGGTACTCATCCACCACAGCTTGATATTTGACGCGATCATCTTCATCGCGTTCATGAGGTGTACCATTAGCAGCATTCTTGGCAATCTTGTCGAGAATGAAAACAGCCTTGGTATATCTAGCTTTGAGGATGTCTTTCTGACTTTTCCTTTTTGGCCTTTTTTTCCTCGAATTGTCGCCAGCCTTGGCGTCGGATTGAGGAGTATTTGTCGGGCTTTTTGAGGGTAGGAGAGTGCTATGTCTTTCATTCCCACTACCTGAAGGACTCACTACCGTCTCTTGACTAGAGGCGAGAAGTTCGTCCTCGGATGAGGATCCAATCTCATCCTTTCTTCGTTGTTTTTGTTTTTGTTTCTTTTTCTGTGTTATTTTCCATATGTTGGTCCCACGAGTAGGCACGTAAGGGAAGAGACGATCCATGCAGTGACGGCGTACATGGACTAGACTAGGATTTAAAACCGGCCCGTGTCGTGGCACCGGAGGGGAGCTGTTAGTGACTAATCTTCTTTAACCACTGATTAGCCATTCAGATTCTCGGCACTGCTACCAACCACCTTAACCTTACAAGTGGGGGATGGGGATGGGGAGGAGACGGGATTGTTTATAGGAAAATTGGGAATTGAGGATAGGAGGGATAACCTTTGGTCATGAAGGCTTTTGAGTTCAGTGTCTTCCAAATACAAAGGGCTTATGCCGAGTGTATTTGCAATGCAAAAGAACCACAGCCAACACTAAAGCCACCACATCGCGGCAAGATTGTTATCCAGGTGGTGGAGGATCGATCTTATCTAATGGTCTTTCTCTCCGGTATAATAACAGACAAAAAGACGGACGGACGGACATAGCTAAATATTTCTCGAAGAACTCTGACATTCATGTAAACATTTGGGTAATAAATCGGACAATTAATAGATGACATGGTATCTCCCATATGAATTAAATAAAACAATTTGTTAAGTTTCTCTCAAAACTTAACATTTGAGGGTAAAATGGGCGGGCATTCGTTAAGGGGTCGTAAAACCTTCCGTATGAATTAAATCCTCAATTTATGAGAGAAGAGCTCATATATCATTATAAACATTTGGGTAATAAATTGGCGTACTAGCAATATTAATTTCTTATATGTGGAAAACTATTGTTTATCAAATTTTACAAAAAGAACTTTCATATTCATGTTAACATTAGAGATAACTTATGGTAACTTTCATATCATTTTAAATAAAAATTCGTATAAATTATAAACTAATAAACTAGAATCTTCAAAGATCTTAAAGTAAGGTTTTTACCTATATTGTGTTTAGGGTAGCAAAGAACTCTGGGTAGTGCTAATATTACAGAACTATGGTTGTTTTAGTTTATGAATTTAAGTTCAATATTACAGAAAAAAGTACCAGAAGTACCCTTTTATTTATTCACAACCAATATACTTAATTTCATGTTTGTGGGTTTAAAAAAAAGTACTAAAAATTGTTAACAAACTTACAGACAGTAACAAAGACAGATAGTGAGATTTTTTTAAGGAAGTTGGTAGTCTCAAATAATAGCCGATCATTACAAAAACATATAGTATCATTTATACTTATATAAAACTTTAAAAGCTAAAATTGGGAGGTGCGGTTGTATGGGGCTAGGTGAAAAAAATGGACCGATTTAAAACATTGTTAATGGGCTTCGTCTCTGTGCAAAAGAAAACAGGTTAGGAAGCTAAAATATCTTTAAAATTGCCTGTACCTTGCGCACATGGACAGTCAGCCAGCTGGACAGACGGACATCTCTTAACTTAAGGTATCTTATACTTAAGGTATTAAGGTGGGTGTAGGACCAATATCAACACCAACATCAATACAAGTGTATAATACCCTTCCCACTGTAGTGCTGTAGGGTATACAAATTTCGGCCCTCTTGTTCCTAATGTTCCAGCTCTACCGTGATGTTACAGGCAGACCGACGGACACTATATAGTTTTAGAATCCAATAAGGACCAAGATGATACTTTTGTAATTTTAACATATGTGTTATAATTGGAATGATAAAATAACTATAACTTTTTTCTTATTTGATGACAGATTTAAACATATTTCAAAATCACTGTTCATTAATGCAGAATAATTTGGATCATTTCTTCATGATACCATTATCTTCATGATACCATGTTATAAAAAAAAGTAATTAAAAACTTAATCCTTTTAATTTTCTTACACTAAAATATTTCGCCTATTATTTGTATCTATAAAACCAAAGACAGATAAAAATAAACATATTTACCACGATTGTTAACAAATTGCTTTATCATTGCACATCAAGTTCGTTTCTTAACTCTTTTAATTTATTAAATAATTTTTTTTTACATAAAGTGTAGCTTTTTTGTTTTTGTAGCATTTTTTTCTCTAAATAAATTTCGTTATTATATTTTTATTCGCATTTCGTGCAATTTGTTATATTTGAATTATGCATATTCATGCAATTTTTTTATTTGTTTCAACAATATTTGCTTCCTATAGAGAAACAGCGCAAAAAGTTGTAAGACTACGACTATAAAATGGTTTAGCTATAGCTGATATCTATAGCTAACGATGTATAAAAATATGTTGTATTTGTTTTTTTTTTCTTCTTTTTTAATAAATTTATTAAATTTTTTTCTTTTGTTTTCATCTTATTTAGCAACACATTCATCCGTACAATTGTATGGAACTTACATTTTCAATTGATTAATTTTAATTATTGTTGAGAAATTATAAAATATTTTATTTTTTGCACTGTTGTTGTTTACATTTTTGCTACTGTTTTTTTGTTTTGTTTTTGAAGTAAATTTTTTGTAGTTTTCTTAACAAATTTAATTTAAAATTACTAATGCTAATCCAAAATATTACCCTACAAGTTGCTGCTGTTTAAGCTGTTGCGGAATTAGTATAAGTGTTGCCAGAAGCTTTTCGAATAAAAAGAAAGATGGGAATTTCTTCCCCTATCGTTGCAACTGCAACTTATTGACGAGGGGATCAAGCCGAATTGCATGTTAGCATCCAGTGATCAGTTGGTATTGATAAAACCTAACAGAGTTGCAAATTTAAAATTTTTCATTATTTTTAACACTAAATAAGAAAACAGGATTAAAGGCTAGATAATGTCATAAGCTTAAATAGTAATTTCTATTCTATATGATAAATAAAAAGGCTAACTTTGGCCTTAAAAGGGTTAAGCTGGCATCACTGATTTGTACGTATATTTTTTAAGTGAGTAATTCGTAACTATGCTACAATCTTAACTTAACTAATTGCATATTATTTATTTTTTTCTTTGGTATTACTGTTTTCCTTTAGCGTGAATAGTTTTAAATTTAGAAATATTATATAAACGTATATAATGCACTACTATACAATAATAGGGTGAAATTAAATTAATTATGAGTTATGTACCTGAAAAAGGAAATATCTAACTAAGTAACTAACTAACTAACTACCTAACTAACTAACTAACAAACTAACTAACTAACTAACTAACTAACTAACTAACTAACTAACTAACTAACTAACTAACTAACTAACTAACTAACTAACTAACTAACTAACTAACTAACTAACTAACTAACTAACTAACTAACTAACTAACTAACCAACTAACTAACTAACTAACTAACTAACTAACTAACTAACTAACTAACTAACTAACTAACTAACCAATGTGCCTGAAAAAGGAAATATCTAACTAACTTACTTACTATCTATCTCTCGATCAATCTATCTATCTATCTATCTATCTATCTATCTATCTATCTATCTATCTATCTATCTATCTATCTATCTATCTATCTATCTATCTATCTATCTATCTATCTA
>NC_060952.1:77164239-77179968 GCF_022045245.1 Lucilia cuprina
TTTCTTAATCATCTATGCATTATTCTAGTTTAACAAACATCATATATCGACTGTAAGTTTATTACATAGTATAATTATACCCTACACCTTGGGTTTGTGGTGGTGTTAAGGACAAAATAATTTCTGGGTTTATTTATCTATGTCCGCCATTTTAAACTTTGTAATCAAACCACAAGTCGTAATTTTTAAGATAATTCAATGAAATTTGGTACTATATTTTCTCTTGTTCCAAAGGCGAAGCATATTGAAAATAATTGGTCCATTATATCACCTAGCCCCCATAAAACTAAACCCGTTTAATATACTCGTATCACGACAATTTTATTCAACAATAAATCGCTTAAGTATATCTGGCTAGGTACAGTTCAACTTCTATACTTTATTATGAAAACTAAATCACACTTTATTTTTGTAACAGTTGTAAGGTATTATATGGTCGGCTTATTTTTATTATATTTTCTTTTTACATTTTTTTTGTATTATTGCGTTTAAATTCATTTGATTGTGAAAAAATGTAATTAACTATTTTACTGTTTGCAATAAATATTTGTTAATAATTCTATTAGTTAATAAGAAATCAAAAATATTATTTATATTAATTTTAATAAAGTTATTACTTACTATTTTATATATACAAAACTTATTATTATTTGCCGCTATTGTTTGAAATTTTTTTAATTATTAAATTGAATTAAAATAAATTTATGAGGTTAATTATGCAATGAATTTAATTTATTTTTTTTTTATTTTTACAGCGAAGAAACCTGCCAGCTGATGAAAATTATTTATGAGTTAATTATTATTCGTTTTGTTTAGAATTAAAGTATTTTTTTTATTTACAATAATTTGAATATTTCTTTTTCATTAGTTACATATTAACATAATGAATATTTTATTTAATTCGATTATTCAAATCAAATATTTTAATGTTTTAATTTAATTCTTTTTTCGCAAGTTTAGTACTTTCCGTTCAGATAAATCCCATAGTGGGGAGGGTATTATGGGTTTGTGCTGATGTTTGTAGCAGTCAAAAATGTTGGTTCCATACATACCTTTTAAATCCATCTATCTTTATCTATATGCCATCCGTCTGTCCAAGTAAACCTTGCGTGCACGATACTTCTAGTGTCCGTCTATCTATCTGTTCCTTCTGTCCGTACATCCGTATATCCAAGTAAATTTGGATATACGGATGTACGGAAAAACAGTTCATGTCTTTTATATATTGTGATTTTCTCCTCGCTTTTAGAATTTGACTGCTCAATTTTACCAGAATTGGTATATGTCTTGAGTAGCGTCTAAGGTATTTACTTTTTCTAGACTGGACTTGTACTAAAATCACCTTCCCAATTTTGAATTGTTCTTTGCAAGATTTGCCATGGATTCTAACTCTTCTTTGCTAGTCCCAGCTTAGCAACGTCCCAGTGATATTTTACTAGTTTGCTCTTTAAAGCTTTCGCGTGGTCCACTATCAAAATGATCTGTGGTATAACAGTCATCGTAAACTGCATAGGTGTCTAATTCTAGCAATTTTGGCTTAAGATGGCGGCTGAGGTAGCTTTAAGCTGTCTGTCTCTTTCGTCCCTATGCTAATGATATTGGAATGATGTGCACTTGATGCATTGTCAACCACGAAAGCCATGCAAACGACCTTCGTTGTAGTCTTTTGCTCACGATAGCAGGATGATGAAGACACAGGGCTCGCAAGTAAGCATTGGACCGTAAATTTTACCTTTTTGTTGAATTAGCTACTTTTTAGAGATTTTTAATAATAAATGTGAAGTTTTAAAAATTTTCCTAATAAATTTTCATAAAAAATTTTAAATTTATTAAACATAAACTCACATTAAAATTGTTAAACAGTTTCATTTAATTTTTGTAAAGTTTAAGTTTTATCTGCCTGAAACATTTTGCGCAATATTAAATTGTTTTTCTTTGGAGTTTCAATGCCCAGTCTGTTAGAGATGAGCCACTAAAACAGGAAGTATTTTAGTAAACTGTTTAACAAAATCTTAATATTCTCTTAGGCATGCAATACCAACAAAATCAAAAAAAAAAAAGTAATAATAAAAAAACGACCAACTGATAAAAAACATGCAACCGTTTTTACACGTTATTTTTTGTTCATCGTTAATGCTGAATTTATTAATTTCAAACAAACACTCATCATCATTAGAATCATCACTTGGATGGAGATGAAAACTGTTGAAACTACTGAAAGTTTGTAGAAGTAATAAACGAGTAAAACACAGAAGCAAATGCTTTTTATACAAAATATTTACAATGCAGAACTGAAAGATATTTTTTTTTGTTGTTGTGAAATTGAAATTTTGTTTTATATTAATCCTTGTTTTATGCGAAGTTGTTTTTAGACAAAGTGTGTTAACTAACATTTGCAAAATATTGGTTTGCTCTACATACATATACATATGCATATATGTGTTTGCCATTTAATATTTTCTTGTCAGAGAAAAAAAAATGCAACAATATTTACAAGATACACATTAATATGGATTTATGTGATCATAAGAGTAAGAGTTTCTATTGCTCCCCCTCTGGTGGTGGAATTTTAGTGAAAATTGTTGACTTCATTTAAAATCGCAAAAAAAGCTAAATTTGATTCCATGTGGGTGTCTGTGTTATTTTCTAGCCAAACTGCTATTTTTTTCATAATATTTTGTTGTTGCATATGAAATGAATTTCACCTGGAAGCTCTTCTTTAACCGTTGGCATGATGGCATTCAAGATATATGACTATTTGACGTGCTCATAAAATTCTCAAACTACATCTGCTAATTTGCATGAGTTGTTATCGTTTAGCTACATTCAAATGAAATTTATGATGATCACATTTTCATTTTGTTCAGCTAAAGAAGTGAATTTTTTTGTTAATGACCATCATGATTATTTTTATTACATATGTATGTGTGTTGGTAAGTGCATTAGATGTCAATAGAAATAATTTATATTATTTTTCACTACACTTCTAAATATGGAATAATCTTAGCATAATCTTCCAATACATTCATATAACCTCCGACTTTTCAGCAGATGCGTTTAACCTTTCGTATGAATATATCCCTAAAAATGCAAGAATGATGCTACACCAGCATGAGCATGTTAAAAATTTAGATTATTTTTATACTCTTTTATACCGCCATCAGAATCTTTATAGATGGTTCTAAAATGAACTGTGGTTTGGTGTGGTCTTACGTGAAGAAGCTTGGGTAAGTATATTGCACCATCTTCCCAACAACTGTAGAGTCTTTCACGCTGAAATATTCGAGATAATGTCGCTTGTAAGATAACATCATCTCAATATTCGTGCCAACATAGGAATTTTTGTCTACAGTCAAGCGACACTTCTCTAACTTCTCTTACAATGCAAGAAAGATATGTCTAGACTGGGTCGCCCCCTTCCCCGGGGGCTTGTTACTTTTGTGAAATCTCCCCTTGGTGTTATTGCAATCCCGGAGTAAAAAGGTGCTACCAATACTTGTAGTCTGCGAAACTATATACTGGTGATGTCAAATGTATCCTCGTCTTCGAGTTGGAATAATTGGGCATAGGTTCTAACCAGAGCACCATATAATCTGGTACTACGGGTGGTCAGTTGCCCGCAGGACTTTTCCTGGCTGGTCCGTTGGTTGCTGGGCTGATATATTCTATACCTAATGGATTTAAAATTCTCTCTTCGAACAGATCTATGTACAAAGCTGCATATGCTGGATTCCTGAACCCGATAGGTATTTCTTGCTGATCGTTTAGTGAGACGCCAATATATGCTGGGGAATTGTCAGAATAGCGTTCATTGGTTGCCTACCATCCCGTAGATCTTTATGATCATGGGAATGGAACTGAGGCCAAAATTGGGGAAAGATCGGAGAATTCTCCATATATTAGAGATTAGTACTGATTTAGTATGCATTTTTACGCTTCGGAGAAGTTCCTCAGTCTGTTGCCATCTCATCAGGATTGATCATGCTAGCGACTAATTGTTAGGGGCAATTATTGGGTTCAGTTCACTTTGGAAATTCCTACATCCTTCGTCACATAGATAAGTTTATAAAGGAGGGATCCTTATCCATTTTGTTGGGTATTTCGGACTGCCAAATATATCTCTAGGTGCAGTTGCCGAAATAACAGGGCCATCTCAGTAGTGTGATTGCACGTGATTAAAAGGTCCGCATACGGGACTTGTACTTAAGCAAAGTGCTTGTACATTGACCGGCTTATCCGTGTAAAAAAGTGCCACCTGAGTTTTTCATTGAAGGATTCAAAGGCGCGTGGTAGACCATTCTTTAGTTTACCCAGTGGAGGAAGAAGTTTGGTAGGTAGGGTAGGTGTTCACTTAAATCACTCGACATTCTGTCATTACCCTTGTTTGTGTCTCTGCGCATAGGGACTATAATGGAAATGAACAGTCAGATGTGCTTTCCAAAACAGGATCTGCTCTTGATATTTCCAACGCCGTTATAGTAGCAACCTCGTTCGATTTTATCAAGAGAATTATCCTCAGATTCTATCTTAAAATAGGTGAAATAACGTAGACAAATATAAAGGGCCTAGATATTGTGACCCTCTTTAATTAAAACGCAGAAGACTCCTTATAAACGGAAGTAGACGGGATATATCGAGACTGATAGCAGTAACAACAGGCCACTTAGTGCTACGCTGACATGCCAGTCGCCTAAAGCTACCCTTTAATTAACACTGTAAAAGTTGAAATGACAGGGAAAAGGAAAAAAGGGTCATCCATCTCATCTGCAATGCCCTACCCTATCCGTTTAATGAAACTATTTTCTTGGAAGTTAGTTCATATATCCTTAGATTTATCATAATTACAGGCTGGATATAGTATTATCCAGCCTGTAATTATGATAAATCCATACTACATCTGACGAGTGGAGTGGTCCGGTCAAAACAAAGTCACTTTGAATCTACTTGACTGTTCGCGCGCATTGAACTATCAGGTTAACCAACCAATGCCACTATACTAGGAAGTGTGTTATGTATTTGTGCTAATGTTCCTAATTTATCTTACATCATACCAATAAGTTCAGGAACACTTCCTGAGTGGATTATTCTTTGTCAGTCTGTCCGTCTGTCCTCTTTAAAGTTCCCTTCAGAAAATAACTTCAACATCTATAATTCACTTTTAATCACTTTTAAGTGTTAACATGCAATTCGGAGCAAATAAATCTCGCCAATTAAGTGTCGGCCAAATTTTTTCCCTAATCCCCATACATCCGGATCTTCCGATTTGGGCCTTTACACTTTTAACGGCTTGCCATAACTTTATAATTCGATAAGGCTTTGTCAATTTTTGTTTCGGTATAAACCTTGTGTGCATTTCTCAGACACTCTTCTCTGTATCCTATAACGAAGGCTTTTGAAAATGATTGCAATCGGTCCATTATTTTACTTACTTGACATTGCTAAATTTTATATAAATCGGGCCTATAGTTTTATCAAGAAAATGATTCTGTGCCGATTGGACAACTTTAAGGGGGCTGTAGAACTCCGATATCTTGGTAGGGTGTAAAAATATAAATAACTAAGAAGAGAGTTATATTCTGCTATGCTGAATCAACGCATATGTCAAATCATTTAAATAAACCCAGTTATTTGTGAATAATTGACTAAATCTTTTAAAAAACCAATTTTAAAAATCAAATAAAACCAAAAATATTTATAAAATTTAAAACTGACTAAAAATTCTTGTTTTCACATCTGTATATTCACCTGTTTATTGCCTATGCTTGGCACTTTAAAAATGATACTATTTACTTAATAGCCAACTCATATTTTAACCATAAAATAATTAAACAATACATTTAATAATAATTTTGCTGCTTTCTTTTGTTATGTTAATAACATCAACATTAATTGAGATATATTTATATTTTATTGTCATATAATAAAAAACAAATGTGAATGAAGACTAGAGTTAAACGAATGCAGCTAAATACTTAAATACATATGGATATATCTAACCGAAACCATGACGTAGCCAAAGCTTAAACATCCAGTTTTTTTATATATATTTTCAAAACGAATGAATTAAACAACCGGAACAACCAACTAACCTAACATTCAACGACTGGATATTTCTCTTTTGTGTCGTTATTGTTATATCGCCTCAAGTATTGAAAGTTTTAGCGGATTTTCGCATCTGCTGTTACGGATGCCAAATAAAAGAAATATGTTTCATTTCTATAGACTCATTGCTCCCAATTTTTATTTCATTTGCATTAAAGCAAATATTTGTGTTATTTTCTTTAAATGTCTGCAAAAGATGTTTCTTTCTTTCTGCTTCAGCTCAACATGAACTGTAAATAGTTTATGAATGTTTGTTGTTTCTTTGTTGCAAGTTTTGCATTTTGTTGTACATATTGCTTAAATGTTGCATGTTTGCTAGGATGCGATGAAATGTTTTGTTTATAAATTAAACTTTTGCAATGTTTGTCAAAAGTTGTGCAATGTCATTTGATAAATTTATTACAAACTTAATTGAATTATTTTAAAAACTACCAGTCGAGTAATATTTGTATATCGATATAACATTAGTCTGGTCTAAAGACTTCATTAGAGTTTGGACTTTAGATTTAACTATTAGATATAATTGGACTATACACTCGACTATAGTCTGAACAATAGACTCGACTATAGTCTGGATTATAGACTCGACTATAGTCTGGACTTTAGGCTCGATTATAGTCTGGACTATAGGCTGGACTATAGGCTCGACTATTGTCTGCACTATAGTTTCGACTTTAGTCTGGACTATAGACTCGACTATAGTATGGACTATAGACTTGACTATAGTCTAGACTATACGCTCGACTATAGTATAGAGTATAGCCTCTACTTTTGTTCAGAGTATAGACTATAGTCTTGATTAAAGATTGAAATATATACTCTTCTAAAAATTCTTGCATATATCTAACTGTAGTCAGAAAAATAGAAATAAATTTAAACTATAAAATCGATTATAGGCTCAACTTTTGCTTGGACTATATGATCGAATATAGTGGGAGCTATAAATTTTGGACCATAGATTCTACTATTATCATGACTATAGTCTGAACTATAGATTCTATTATAGTCTCTACTAAATATTGAAATATATACTAAAGTATAGTCGGAGAAATGGACGTGACTAAAGTGTGAAGCATAGTATCTAATATTAATAGGAGTACAGACTCGACAACAGTTTGGACTATACAATCGACTATAAACTCAACATAAGTGGTGACTATAGTCACGACTATAATATGGCCTATAGACCCGAGTGTATATTCATCTATAATAGAGGTTGTATGCGTGGCTAGAGACTTAACTTTATTCTGGACCATACGCTTGTTTGAAGTCCATAATGAATTACAAAGTGACGGATATTTACACAGTGGTCTTAATAAACCACTGTGTAAATACATAATATTGTTTGATCATTTAAGTTTTGGTTTCTTTATTAAAGTAATGATCGTTAAATCTCAAAAATACCATAAAATTTTCGGTAGGTTTATCATAAAATGACACTACCTAATCAACTTCATTAAATGCATTTACCTTGTACATTATATAAACCATTTATGACCCTTTACTTCTTACACTATCTGGTAATTAAATTGATTTATTTTATTGATTGCATTTCTAAACTTTAAAATAACTTATAAAGACCTTGTAATTGCAATAAATTGACCAGTATCTTCACTATGTCTTCACTTCAACACCTTAAAAACTGATAATTTATGACCCTTACCTAATGAGAAGAAAAACTACAATTTCGTCCCATTAAACTTACATGTTTCTGTTTTTTTTTTTCACTTTCCTTTCAAATAAAAACAAATAAAACAAATCAAACTTTGAACTTTTAATTCTTAATGAACATCTTTTGTTTTTTGTTAACAACTTTATTAGCCTATAATGATTTAAGTAGCTATAGCCCCCAAAAACATTTTATGACCCAATTTTACTATCAACTATTTTGTTACACATTTCATTTTAAATCTTTTTTTATATCTTTTGGATTATTTACAATGCAATCAACTCCTACACTTTCTTATATTTATTACAATTAATGGCATCAAATAGTTTTAATTTTCATTTCTTTCATTATTTCTTTTAAAAAATATGACTTCTTTCTCTTTTCTTAAGCTCCAAAACGTAAAACCTTTTGACCTTTAAAGAAAATTAAATGCACACACACACTCGTGTACAAATCTATATGATAAAATTATAATGACCAAAAAAATCCAAATCAAATACCTTTAATATAAAGGCAAAAATAAACACAGCAACAACAACAACATTATAAGAAATGCACTTGCTTTTGTTATAAAATTAATGAATTTTGTGGTCACAAAATTGTTGCAACCTCAACGAAAACTTTTTTTTTAAATAAAATTGGGTCAAATTATAGTAAAATAAAAAAATGGTAAAATAAAAGAAATTTAACTTTTTTTTACATTTCTGGGATTAAAGTTTTTTCTCCACTGAAGAGGAGAGTATAAAAAAGAAGACTTTAACCTTAAAACCACTCCTTGTATAGATGTGTACCTTAGTTTTTTTTATTCAATAATAAAACTATTGACCACAGTGCACGCTTTATTTACTTTTTAGTGTTTTTATCTCAACGTAGAGTATTGTAAATATTGGATGTAAATTTTGGCTACTGGACTTAGTTTGGCTTTTACTTGGAGCATTATTATTCTTCAGCATATACCTACTCAACATTAATAAAGATTTTCATTACATATATGTAAGTTTTGATCTATGTACGTGGGATCAGTACGAAACCAGCTAATTTACAGTGTTTATATGATGCACCCCTCCGAAACGGGCCCCCGGAAATTGCAATTTCCGGGGAAAAGAGGTAATCTGCCGGGACAGAATGAATTTTTAAGTGCATTACGTCAACACCTGCTTTAACGGCCTATTTTACGATGATTTTTTTCAATAGCTGGGTGAGCAAAAAGTATCGACTCACCACCGCCCCATTGTGTATTTTATACGCCGGTGACAATTGAGGTATATGTATGTTCCGGTCTAGTATACATGCACTTTGCTCAAGTACTCAAGCTATATAATCCCTTGCCATAGTATACCCGTTTGGGAAGGACCGTTGTTATGAGCAAGCACAATTAGGGTTCTATAAATCGACTTTCGAATAATCAACTTTTTGTCGAAAAAAGTCGAAAATTCGAAGTCGACTATTTTGTTCCAAAAAAGTCGATAACTCGACTATCGTCTGCGAAAAAAGTCGAAAAATCGACTTTGTTAATAAAAGTCGAAAAAGGTCGGAATAAGTCCGAAAAAGTCGAAAAAATCGACAAGTCGGAAAAAGTCGAAAACTCGAAAATTGTAGAAACAAGTCAAAAATAGTCGAAATTTTTAAAAAAGTGGAAAAAAGTCAAAAACTCTAAAATAGTGGGAAAAACTCGAAAAAAGTAAAAAAATAGTCGGAAAAAAGTCGAAAATAGTCAAAAATAGTCAAAAAGTGGAAAAAATAGAAAAGTCGGAAGAAGTCGAAAAGTCGATAAAAGTCGAAAAGTCTATTATAAAGTACTTATAGTCGAAACTTTTCATAAAATGCAAAAAGTCGAAAGTCGCCTTTAAACTTAATGAAAAAAGTCGAAAAGTCGACTTTTCGTTTTAACTATAGAACCCTAAGCACAATCTAACACCTGAGAAAAGAAAAGTATTATATGTCACCCAACCACAGTACTAAGTTGGGTCTGTTGAAAATAGATAATTTTAATTGACATGACTTATTTCATTGGCCACAAAGTGAAAAGTTGAGCATGTTTTAGATAAAACTCCATATCGCTGATAAATTAAAGAAACGACAGTGACGACCTAGCTCCAAATTCCGTTTTGCCAAACATATGTTCAGCTCATCTCTTCCTCCATCGCATCTATCACTCCATTCGTCAAATTCATTGAATATACATCAGAAAACACCAAAAAAAACTACACGTCATATACCCAATATTTGCATTATCAGCTTAAATTTACAAACTACAGATAACAGAGAGAACATTATATTTCACCGTGTATCAATCTTTTAACCAAACACCCCAGTTTATAGTCCTAGCAGACAAGAGCTACTGGTAGTACCCTATTTACCCCGGGATTGTAATACACCAAGATAAAGATCATTCATCAAGGAAAAATGCTCCGTGTGAGTCTGCCGGGTCTATAAACTTTTGATACTCAAATGTGTCCTAGGAATGATTAGACATGGGGTCGAACCAGAGCGCCAGATTAACTCATTCTACTGGTGACTAGTTGCTAGTCAGTTGGTTGATGTTGGCAGTAGTTCACTATTCAAAATCGCAGTCAAAGAATGTTTATTTAAGGACCGATCTATCTACATACCACATATGTCTCTATTATCTCTCTGGTGCTGTTGCGCACTGAACTTATGGGGTAATTTTTAGGTTCGTTTGACTTTGGAAATTTGTTTGTCACATTATTTCGATAGAAGGATCCAGATCTGTTGGGTGAGTATTTTTGAATTACTAAATACGTCCCTAGATGCTGTTGTCGAAGTAACTGATCCATGTGATGTGGTTGTGCGACTGAGAGATAATAAATCTGACTGAGCGGATCAATAGAGGATGCAAATGTTACGGCGACGCTTATGATATTGTATATACCTGTTGATCCATCGCTTTTTTAAATTTAAACGTCTGGTTTGTCCGTCATTTCTCTGCCTGTCAGGGTAGCATTCGAAACGTGATCAATAGTGATCAACGAGTACATCAGCAAAGTTCTTGTATATGGATCGGAACTTGGGGGCGCATGGTAGACCGATCTCATGTCAAAAATGGCTACTGTGATAAAAGGCCGTCGAAGAAGGTGTTCACATAAAACGCATAGACATTTTTACACTTGTCTTCCATGAAGTAACTTACCTTGATGAAATCTCCATATCGAAACTTGAAATCAGTAGAATCAGTTGACCACTAAGCCTTTCCTTAGATGTATAAGATTACAAAACAATCAGGCGCTACAGGTAGCACGTTGGATGCAGACATAGTCAATCTGTTGAAGTTTGTTTTGGCATCCACGTATTAACCGAAATTTATACCCAAGACGGGGGAAAGAAAGAGATCTTGGTCAAGATGAAGTATGTATTTTTGTATGACGATCCGATCGAATTGTTTTAAATAGTATTCTTCTTCCTTTCTTCAGGTCAATTCGGAAAACCTATCACTTATACACAGAATAACAAGATTATTTTCTTAATTGGGAAATTTAAAGAATCTACTGTTTAACTATTTATCAAATCCCTTCTCTATACCCCTAATATGTTTGATCAATATAAAAAATAACCTTAAAGTTCCTTTTGATTTATTGTATTGAAAATCTTCGCAAAGTATTTGAGTTCATATACAATGTTAATCATAATGATACCAAATGTAACTGATCATCATCATGACAATTATTGTTGATCGTTGTTTATAATGACCAAATGTTGGTGTTTCTTTTCATTTCGTTTACTTTTCTTTTATATTTTGTTGTTTAACGCGTGCCTCAATTTTCTTTCTTCTGTGCTGTAGTGTCTGCAAGTTTTTAACTAGTTTAAAAATTTGCTCCCGACATTTGAGTTAGTTTTAATTTAAGACTTATAAATTTCCTTTTTATAATTGCGCATGTGTGTGGGCTAAATGTAGTTTTAATTTGTCTACATTATTTGCTTTTCAGTTTTAATGTTGTTGTTTAAGTAAAAAAGTGGATTTTTTATGTCTTCTTTTTGCCAGTGACCTTTTCTTTCAGTTGTAAATGTCGGTGCTTTGTTTTTAGCAAATTGGTAATTTATTAGTTTATTATGAAATGATTGTAATGAATTTTACTTTTAAAATATTGCACTTGTTAAATGATTTCTGAAGAAATTTAACATTAAAGATTTTCTCAATCTTTCTATTCCTAAATATTATTTTGCTTTACATATTTTCCTATGGGACCTAGTTTTTCCCATCATATCCATCATATATGATTAAATGATCCGTAATCAGTGGCAACAAACTTTGAAATGCAGAGTTTTTTTCTAACAAAAGGTAACATTTTTGGATGTATTTGTACACATAAATTACATATGGAGATTAATGTCTCGACATATATAATTTTATATTACCATTTTAAAGAACTAAAGTCCATAATTGTCCGATTTTATTACCCACAACTCCATCTTCGAATAAAGAATCAACTAATACCAAAAGAGTTATAAAGTAATAATTTGCAATTATTATTTTAACAACAATAAAGAAGGAAATTTATATGAGAATAGGAATAGGAAGCAATCCAAGAAAAAATTGTTCAAATAAACAGCTATATATACATATTATATCAGATTCTATAGAGTAAAATGTAATCCTTTTATTGATTTTTTTAAACAATAACTTATGAATCAACAATAGAAACAGTTGCATAAAAAGAAGAAAATAAACATTTTTGTAAAATAAAACTGATATAGACATTAAAACCTAAATATCGATGAGACATTTATGACAAACGCACATTCGGATATATTCCATAGCTCCCATTCAATGTGCTGCAACATGTGTGCACTACAATGATAACAATCAAGTTCAACTATGGATGGAATTTGTGTATTGACCAAATAAAAATAAAGTGACACAATAGGTGTTATAGAACATGAATTCTATAAGGTTTCACTTAACTTCTTTTTTTCACAAGTTTGCTGCAACATACAATAATACATGGAATTA
Source organism: Lucilia cuprina (assembly GCF_022045245.1). Classification (NCBI taxonomy): domain Eukaryota; kingdom Metazoa; phylum Arthropoda; class Insecta; order Diptera; family Calliphoridae; genus Lucilia; species Lucilia cuprina. The sequence goes on from NC_060952.1 coordinate 77,176,980, forward strand.
AATTGAGGAAGAAGCTGGAAAAAAATCGTGAATTACAAATAAAAATCAGGTTTTTGTAGCAAAAGAAATGTTTTCTATAATTTAGTTGAATGTCAATAAAAGGCCATAAGCACATCAATCATCACTGAATTAAAAATCACTTAAAATTCCAGCATTGCCTTAATATTAAAACTTCAGTGGCTCGGCTAGGCATTACATTCATATAAACATACATACATACATACATATAAACATACATACATAACAGCACAAATAATCATGAATAATGTATGAAAGCAATTGCTCTGCATAGATTGATGCCAACCATCTATTCGTCCACCATATAAACATATATTTATGGATACATGACAGGCCGACAGACTGACAAACGGATAATCGAACGGACAGACAGACAGACATATAGACTTGCAATTGTTTATATGCAGACCTATTTGAAATCAATAACAATAACTTCTTTTTCTAAATATCTTTTTCTCTCCAAAAATCCTTAAAAAAAAACGATTCTTTACAACAGAAATTATGAAAAATATGCCAAAATCTTACAAAAACTTATGCACAATTCAATTGTAGTAACAGAAACACACTCATCAATTTCTATGCGATGGATGACCATAATAAATGAAATGAAGATGACATCAAATCATGTTTGATGGCGGCAACACTTGCATAAAGATCAACATATCGTTCCTCTTGTCGTACAATGTTGTAGAAAAATACATGCTGCTGCATGCTGCCGCTTAAGTTGCATGACTGAATGAATGGATATTTGACTTGTTGACCGTTACGAAAGGGTTGCCATATGTCAATGTTTGGTCCAATATTTCTTTTAGCTGGACTGGGCAATCTTTTTCTTCGTCTCAAAAACGCTATTAAAAATTATCTACATTTCTTCAATTCATAATCGCTGTTGTATGGTTGTATCGTAGTATGTTGTAATTATATATTTATTGAATTAGTTTTGTTTCAAAAATTTTTTTTTGGAAAAATGTTTACGCTATACAATGCTACAACGATACGACATCGATTGTGAATTTGACAATTAATTTTTGTTGAGCAATTCGTGGATCATAGCTTTACTCATTATAACTAACATCAAAAAAGATGGAGCTATATTGATTTTGGTATTCCGTTTACGTCCTTATTAAATTCTAAGATGATCTGGTCATGTGCACGATAGAGTTCGAACGTAAAGAGATAGATAGTTAAATTTTACACAAATATAACCTAGGTTTGTTTGTTAATGGAAATGGGAAATATCCGTCCACGTTTCCGCAAAGCCCCCATACAGGTTGCCCCTCGGAAAACAGTAAGTAGTTTAAAAAATCCAGTATAGCGATTTTTATTAGTGTCGGTCTATATTTGACCCAACCTCCTGTATAAGCTCTCCCTCAGACATTTTCTTTTAATATTATTACTGTACCAGAAATGCTGATGTTCATGTTAATATCGATATTTAACGAAACAAAGAATTAATAAATGGGATTTTTTTGATAAGCATCGGTCCATAAATATCAAAGTTTATTTATAAAGAAGCATTCCTTTTTAGGCAATGGTTCTATGGCGGGAATACATTATTTGGGACGGTCGAATATTACACACTTATTCAGTTTAATAAGGTTCAACAAAACTCTTTAAATGTTCTAGTTGACCGCAAATAAAACAAATGTTGCTGCTGATAATTTACATACAGGAAACTGGCAACTCTACTGCACAGTTTTAAAGCTACACACACACACACACACAAATAAAAACGAAAAGAAAAAGTTTAGAATTATTTAAAATGAAAAGTAACCAAAGGAGCAAAATAGAGAATGATTTGAAAGCCAACAAATACAAATAAAACAATATAAAACACAAGAGACAACAACATAAACTAAAATAAGCAACAAGCTGAGCTGTCGTTTTACACTTGTCGCCAGCTTAAAGCCAAACAAGGCAAAAGCCGCGCCAACATTTCTTCTATATTTAATGTTTTTTTATATATATATATATATATAGTTTTTTTATTTTTTTATTTTAAATTGTTTAAAAGCGAAATAACGAAATTGAACATCGTTTGTTTATTTGCAGTCACTACAAAAACAGCATGTGCCGTGTTGCCGCTAATGTTGTCTTTTTCTCCAACCGGACAGACAAGTCGCAAGTCATATGGAAACAGAGGAAGCTGTGACTAGAGAAAAAAAAAAATAAAATCAGAGAAAAAAAAATAAAAGTAACCTGCTCTATGGGTCCTGTACGAGACAATATTTTGAAATGTAATTACGGCTAGTGTTTTTTATAGAGTATAAAATGTAGTGTTTTGTTTAGTTTGATGATAATGTTGTTATTGTTGTTGTTGGTGCTGTTGTTATTGTAGTCCGTTTGTTTGTTATAGTGTTTTACTTTGTTTTACTTACCCTCAATACATACAATCTAATAACCGCGAAGGACCACCTTGTTTTCATAGGGGTATTATTGTTAAAGTATGATAGAAACAAAATATAAATAAGTAATGGATAATTCCGGATCTTGATTCCAAGATAAATATGTTGGTCTATAAAATTATGAAAAAAAATTAATAAATAAAACTGAAGCTTCGTTTAACACTTACCTTAACAATTAACACTGAGAGACATGAGCATTTATCTATTTAAAGTAAGTGGAATATATTGAAAATATCTGGGTAAAAATTTTCTAGAACAACATTATTTGCCCAATCCAAACATTGTTAAGAAAGGTTTGCAAAACCAGTATTAGAATAAGGAGAATATTTGAAAAGATTTTTATATCCACCATCAAAAAGATAAGGTGTATATTAATTTTGTCATTCCGTGTGTAACACATCAAAATATTCTTTATAGACCCCATGAAGTACATATAAGTATTCTGAGACCTCATAAGACTCTATGACGATCTAGCTATGTCCGTCCGTCTATCTGTTGTTGGCACGATAGCAAGTGCCACGAAATGTCGCATACTCAGTGTTTTGACCTCCAAAATTAAATTCTAA
>NC_060952.1:77180068-77207360 GCF_022045245.1 Lucilia cuprina
ATCTCAGTAGTGTAGTTGGACGACTTTAAAAGGTCCAGGAATGCACTGGAGTGAGTCTTTAGATGATGGAAATGTTTTTAGAGACATGAGCATTCTTCATAACATCAATTGGGTATTTTAAACTGATGTTGGGTACGGCCCTTTTATTGACTCTAACCAGTGATTGTCTTTTCCTTTGTCGTGGTTAGATTGAGCTTGCTCATGACACTTACCCTTTTCCAACGGGACCACTATAGCAAGAGATTAGATAGCTCGAGTCCTCCAGCAAAGTGTTTGTATATGTACCGGCTTAGCCATGTACAAAAATTACCACCCGATTTCTTCATTAAAGATTGAAGGGGGCGATGGTAGACCGTTCTCAAGGCTACTTTGTGTTTGAAAAAGACCACCGTGAGAGAAATATCAAGGCATACTCAAACAATACTAAAACATCTCAAATTGACACCTAGAAGAAATTTTTCCGAAATTTCATCTCTTTAAATTCCTTGTATCGAAAAAGGGTTATAGAAACCCTACTGTTTCGACGCATTTTCAGACCTAAGTACATAGCCAAATCAATCCTGTAAATCAGCAACAGCGCCAGAAAGCTTATGCGGAAGTACAAAGCGTTTTGATATCTGTAATTTAACTAATATTCTCCTTCTGTAATTTAGGAAGATCACGAAACCAAAAGACTAAAGTAAAAAGCCCAACAACATTCTCTTCATAAAATTTAGGAACACTACAAACTTTTTTCTTGAAGGACTTTAGCTAATAGCCAAATAGTGTATACCCAATCATAGCCCTTATTGTATAATTCTCTTATTTGACCACATGTCAATAGGCTGCAAGGAATGGCAAGTAAGGCTAACGACCTCTTCTGCTTATAGACGTATTGGTAACATGTCTTTTTCTCCAGTTTGCAATAACTCCAAGGCGGTTCACCAAGAAAAATACCCCATCGTGGATTGAATGTCTAAGTGCTTTACGTGTATATCTGTTTTGATGGCCTTATGCCAATTCAACACTTTGCGGAATGACATCTAGCTTAATGATAGCCTGGCAGGCGGAGAAGTACCGGATACCTCAGCGTTGTCATTAACGATGCCAAAGCGTGTTCTTGCTGTAAATGATTCGCTCTCGCAGATTTCCTTCAGTCGCACGTTACAAATGTCAACTTGACACGCCCCCAACCTAAATGAGCTGGCGCCCTACTACGCGAAGATTAAGATATACTCACCGGGTTAAGGAAATCCAGCATTAGCTGCTATGTCGCAACAGCCAGTGACATCTGTTGAAGTGACAATAGTACAGGAGAGTGAATTCAAACATGGCATTTTGATATACCAGTTCTTAAATCAATATTTTCTCTTCTAACAGCAGTATGGAGATTTTATATGACCCGGTCATCTTCAATGATTTAAATTTGTTGCACATACCAGCAATTAATGTAATGTGCATACATATGTATTGTGAAATACATTGCAACAAAAAGGTGCAACACTATATGTCAATTGTAGTTTATTTACAAAAAAAAGAAAACACAACTTTACAGTTTTTTTTATTTGTTTTGAATTGTATTTTTCATTTTCTTCTTACATACATACAAACAAAACATATAGTTTTCTTAGAGTTTTTTTCTCATTCATTTCTTAAACCACTTGTCATTGTTTTGTAATTTATGACAATTTTATTTTTCACCGTGTTTTTTTTTTTATTTTGTATTTCTGACTTCACTTAAACATAGAAAATCCATTTCTAGTTTCAATAACATGTCTTTAATCCATTGGGTGTTATCTCACTTTATTATGATAATAGAGACAGTCGATATTTTTTTTCTTTTAGTCATTTTGGTCATTTTAATGTTGGCAAAGAAACCTTTTTTTAAGTTTTTTTTTTTTTTTTGTTTTTTTGTTTTGTCTGCTTTTGTTGTTTTTATCTCTACCATAAAGTACATTTGGGACTTTGAGGTGCTACTGTGTAGTAAAAAACGTAGTTATCTTGTTGTTGTTGTCGTTAATACTTTTGTAATCATTTGACAAGTGTGGGCTTCACACTTTGTGTTGTTGCTTTTGTTGCTGTTGTTGTGATGGCTATTGCTATGCTTGTTTTATTGAAGTGACATTAAGCCAGTATTCAAGTGCTTGTCAATTATTATGGCTCTTTTGGTCTGTGATTTTTTTTCTGTTATTTTCGTTTCTTTTGAGATAATCGTTGTATTTCTTTTAAATCTTTTTTTTTTTGTAAAATTTCGGCAGGAAGTGACAATTAAATTGTCATCTATAAGAATTTAGTAGTTTGTTACAGTTAAAAAATAAAACATTTTTATTTTTTATCTTTGGCTTAGAGATTTTTATTTAGCTGGCACGTGTTTGTTGTAAAATAAAATAAAATTGACTTCTTAATACAAAAGACTTAAGACACAAACTTGCTAGAATAGAATTATAACAATTGGACAGCGCGTCAAGTTTCAAAAATGTTATAGATTTGTTTTTTTTCTCATTTTATTTAACATAACGGTTAGTTTTGTGTATTTGTATAACCTAATTGTTTTCAAAAAGTTTTGAGTTTTTTTATTAGAATAAAATATTTAAAATTTATAATAAAGATTAAAATTTTAATAAGTTTGGCATTCGAAATGAAAGCATTTTTCTAAAATCAATAAAATTTCTTAAGTATTGTTCTTTAATTAATGTTCGTTTATGAAAATATAGCACAAAATATATTTAAATGATTTAATACTACTTAGGGCCGGATGTAATATCCATAAGTAAAGGGAATTTGCAATAACCACCTGAAATCCTTGCTTTTTTATACCCTTCACCTTCGTGAGAAGGGGATATATATAGGTATGTCATTCCGTTTGTAATTTCTATAATATAATTTTTCGACCCTATAAAGTCTATTAAGTCATGTCCGTCCGTCTGTCTGTCTGTCTGTCCGTCTGTCTGTATGTTTGTTGAAATCAGTTTTTAGAGGACCTGAGAATTGACGATATCCGAATCTTCAATAATTCTGTTGAATATTGCAAAAGCATTACATTTGTTAATAACTACGCAAATAAGACGTATTCGGTAAAGCATAATAATGATTCAATCCAATAATCCAAGGACTTGTTCTTGTGGTATGGACAGTGTAAACCCTGAACATATCTGGACAATGAAGGAAAATTAAATGGTATCAAGTGATATCTTATATGGTATCAAGCAAAAATTGAATTATTTCGACCAATAGTTTGATTACAACGTTTAGAAGCCCTATTCTGGGGTTCAATTGTATGGAGGCTAGGTGAAAAAATGGCTTCTCCCATGGGACATAGAAGATTATGTAACAAATTTCATTGAATTTTGTTTTTATAACCATCATCAAAAAAGTTTCCGTGTGTAATGCATCGAAATATTGGCCATATACCTACAAAAATATATATATTCTGGGTCCACATTTAATTCTAAAACTATCTAGCCATGTCCGTTCGTCTGTCAGTCAGTCGGTTTAAATCAGGATAGAGATCCCATGGTGGGAGCAGTTGAATTTTATACAAATATTCTTTATTGATAAGGATTGTTTGGTATAGAAAATGGGCAATATCGGTTCACGATTTCGGATAGCCCCCATACAAATGGACCTCAAAAAAAAAAAACAGCTTAAAAGGACATAATTGTTTTAGAGGTACAAATAATGCTATGAAACTCGACATAAATTTCTTACAAGCCAAAACTTCTGTAAATTTTATGCGAGCCAAAAATTATATACCAAACTCTACTGAGAGATTTTATGTTAACATACATACATACATACATACATACATACATACATACATACATACATACATACATACATACATACATACATACATACATACATACATACATACATACATACATACATACATACATACATACATACATACATTCATACATACATACATACTTAGATATTTTAGCCTTAAGAAATGACTTAGAGTTCAGATATTTATTGATTCATGCTGCCATAGTGAATCTTTATGTAGTTGTTTTTAATTTTTGATCGCATTTGAGCCATTTATGAGTTTTCTGCACGACTAAAATTGTCACATATTCTCTCATCATAAATGATACATTCATCGGTAAAAAATGGTATCATACACGCGACTCTTTAGAAAGTCTTTTATGAGCCTCACCTCTAATCAGTTTCACCTCAATTTTTTTAATGAATTTTTGAGCCATTTATGAGTCGAAATACTGGTCGTTTAAGAGAAATTTTCGAATCATATTTTAGTAATTTTTAGGCATTTTCTAAGAGTCTTTTATAAGCACTTTTACAAATAATTTTTAATCTTTTTTAACCATTTTTAGTGTAAATGTTGTTTAGTTACCAGCAAAAACAATCTGGAAATAACTTCCTGGATCTTCCAACTGCTAAAAACATTCAAACATCAGAACGTGGCCCGATCATTACAAAAATCGGTAGTGTCATTTAGAATTCTATAAGACTAAATTTTATGGATTTTTGTTGACATAGTAGAACATTTAACGTATTCGGTGGGGGTATGGTTGTATAGGGACTAGGCGAAATAATGGACCGATTTAAACCATTTTCAATAGCAGATGTCCTTGGACCAAGAAGAGTTTGTGTTAAATTTCATCAAATTATGTTGAAAATTGCAACCTGTAGAATGTACATGGACACATATACAGACGAACAGACGAACATAGCTAAATCGATATAGAAAGTGATTCTGAGCCGATAAGTACACTTTAAGGTGGGTGTAAAACCAATAGTTTTGGGTGTTACAAACATCAGCACAAAAGCATAATACCCTCCCCCCTATACTGGTGTAGGCTATAAATATTAAATAGCTATTTAGTAACTATCTTAAGTTATTTCAATTTGCATGGTTAAGCTTTATTATATATTTTTGTAATATGTTTAGATTTTATTATACGAAATACATGTTAATATAGCGAAGAGAATTGATCAATTATGGTTGGATGTTTAACCTTATATAAGGGACTTATTAGCAATAAAAAGCTTATAATTTTCCCCAAATTTAATAATTTATTTCCAATAATTAATAATTGATTACTTAATAATTGATTTGTTATGATTTATGAAATTAAAATTTCATAGAACAATTACCTCTATATTCTTAACAACAAATACACACCATTAAAAGTAAAAACAAAAATTTCCTTAAGCAACATACTGTTAAAACAAATCAATAACATTACTGTTAGTTTAAAATGTAGGCAAAAACTCAACTGTTAAACAAAAGACTTAAAACACAAGCACTCTTTTTTATTTATACAACATTTGTGTTTGTGTGTTTTTTCTTTAGCCACTAACAAAAACACACACTCTCCACCATTAACTTAAACAATATTTGTTAAACACAAAAACAATTTCCAGGTAGCAAAAACATACTGCCAACTTAATTTGATTGGTTAAACGTTAAACCTTTAACAAACAACGTCGAGTTGAGACGTCAGCTCAGAGTTAAAGTAAAACACAGTACAATATTGGAAGTTATTGGCAATGTGGGAAATAAACCGTAAGCTGAGCACAACAGTTAGAATTAAGCTCTTACTGGAAATTTCAACAATAAAATGGAAAATTAAAGAGTATTAGAGAAAAGGCAATATCACCAACGTTTCTCTTAGTGGCTAAGAGAATATTGCTTTTGCTTGGTGTTTTTGAATTGCTCTTGAAAAGAATTATGAATTACTCTTAAGTAAGAGACAATAGCAATAAACCTGCTTTGATGTTCAGGTTTTTCTTTTTTTGTTAAGTGATTGTTTTTGCTGTTTCTTGACTTGGTTTTAACAGATTTTTTCTTTATAGCGGCTTTTAGAGTATAACTGTGTGAGTCTGTTTTTTTTCTGAGATTATTTCAGCTGAAACTGTTTCTGTTCTCGCCAGTTGTATTGTGTGGTGGCATGACTTAAGCTATTTACACTGTATTACTCGGTCAGTCGGTCTTTGAGAGGTTGTTGCTATTTGCCAACTTTTTTGTGTTTTTTTTGCTTTTGTTTATTATTGTTGCTTTTGTTTTTAGCGTTTTTTTTGCTGCAGTGAGTTTGTTGTGGTTTGTGGTTTATTGCTCTTACCACAGTCAACTGCACCAACGATGATCAACTATTGCTGTGAGTGTGTTAAGGCACATTAAGTTTTGCGGTGATTTTGTTAGTGTTACATGCTGTTGCACCGGCAATTGCAATTGTTGAATATTGTTCATTTGCGTCGACTGCATTGGAAGTGTAGTATTATTGCAGTTATGTTTGCTGGACTGCCTGCTTGCCTGCTGTTTAAAAACTGTTTATGGGGTTTTTGTTGTGTGTTTGGATACTATTTGGCTGACTGGCGGCCTGGCTGGCTGGTTGACTCCATGATTGTGTTTGGCACATGCGCATGTTGTTGCAAATATATTCCCTTGCAGTTTCTAAACGGCTTTCTTGCGGGACTGTTTGCTTTTTTGCAATTGCGCGCTTAACGTGTGCGAAAAATGTAGTTTATTTTTGTCTAGAGTTTTGTTTAGTTTTTGTCTAATTTTTATTTTGCACTCACATCAAACACCAAAAACGAAAAACGGCAATGTCTATAACGTTTCGTGGTTTTAAATTTTTTATACTAAATGTTGAGTGTTATTATTAGTTTTTTTTTTTTATATAAATTTCGTAAAGTTTTTTTTGTAATGACGGTTTATTGTAATAAATTCGTTATTTTTGTGCAATATTGATTTATTTTTTTATGAAATGCCATAAATTAAAAAATAAAATATTCTCGTCTGTTTGTAAAGTTTGCAAGTGCAAGTTATTGTTGCTGTTTTAGCTTTAACAGGTTACATCATATAAATAATTGTTTAACAATTTCAAAAGAATTCAAAGTAAATGTTTTTTTAAAAAAAGTATACATACAAATAATTATTTAAAAATAAATCCATAAAAAATCCAGTAAATAGTAAAAAATAATAGTTAAAGAAAAACGTGTGTAAAAAAATACTAAAAAAAAATTAATTAAAATTCTGCTTTATTTTATTAAACAGTAAAAATCATAAAATAAATACAATAAAACATCTACAAATTGTAAAACAGTAGCCAACCAATAGATATCATAAATAAACTGTTTAAGTTTAACTTAATCATAAAGATGTCTACAACAATAAAAAATACAAAAAAAGAATTAATAAATATTAAAAATATTTAAATTTGTTAAAACAATAAACCATTAACAAATAATAATAATGTTAATAAAAAAAAGTAATAATTGATTATTTTCTGTGCTACCACATACGTAAATGTGTATTTTAAACAAAAGACTTAAGACCCAAGCATCATTGTCTTTTCGAATTGTTTGCAGGCGATTAAATTGAGTATGTGTAGAGTTCTAAAATTAAATCTATTAAACAAAAACAAATAATAATGAAGTTTTTTTAGCTTTTGAGTAAATTAATTTAAAAATTAATAATAAAATTTTTTTTTGCTTCCGCGGATTTAATGGGCAAAGAAAAATATGAATTAGGATTTTTTATATAAATAATGGGACTTAAAAAAAATATATTTATTATCAAAATAGATTTTTTATGAAAACCAATATGTTAATTTAAAATAAAATCGCAAGAGTAGAATGATTTTTTGCCATTTATAGTAAATAATCTTTGTACTGCACTATTAGGGAAAAATCTAGCTGAAATAAGAAAAAAATCCTTTACTTAATAGTCCAATCAAATTTTAAACTTTATTATATATTGGATTCATATTTTAGGAATTATGTACTTTTTTTTAGAATCCAACTTCTTTTTTAATGAAAATTATAAAATACTTTCTGTAATCAGAAAAAAATTTAATTTTGAATATATAACTTCATTTGTAATTACGCAAAGTTTTGTGAAAATGTCGTTGTCGATTCCCTGATCCGAACGAAATGTCCATGTTTTCTGTAGTGAATTCGACTTCTTACGTTAGTTGATAGAGAAAATATTTGTATTATCTTCACCATCTGCTTTACGTTCGTAGTATTTCGCTCGTCCAATCTGTTATAATCCTTTACAACATCCCTGCAAAAATAAATCGAAGTACTTCTAAAGGAATAACTTTTATCACAACTTTAAATGTAGCACTAATTGATTTTTTTTAACTTCTATGGAAGTGATGTCTATTGACGCGAAAGAATCCAAATATTTCATTACAAATGAAAACCTAGTTAAAAGTGAAAGGAAAGAGATGTAGAAAAGTCACTACAAATAACATATTCGAAGTACATCAAACTTTGGTGAAAAACCAATAAAATTAACATACGAAGCCAGTTTATTCTTGACATCCAAATATCGGAGTTTTATGAATAAGATTAGATTTAGTTCATAGTTGTCAACAATGAACAACATCCCTCCAATGACACGCTAATGTAAAATTCATAGGTTTTTCACCAAAATTGGAAGTATGTTATTTGTGGTGAAAATTTTAGTTCTTTTTCTTCACTCGTTTTGCTGGGTATTTGAGTCAAATTAGTTGTATTGTCTAATGCAATAATTTCACTTCTAAATAACATCCATAGAAATTACTTCCTGAGAATGACTTTAGATGTAGTGAATTTGAAGTCAAATAAAAATACTTTTTGTTTAGTATTGATAGTAGGCCCACAAAAGTTTAAATATTTTCTGAATTTTATTGTTTAAACACAATCTAGCCATGTACGTCTGACTGGTTTTTCCTCTATGTGATATCGCCAAGATGCAATATTGCACAGGGTTTTGACATAGTAAATATCGGATAAAAGTGGTAAATTATGTAAAAACGGGAGACTAAAACTATGTTGTAGAATTTGTTGTAAAGAAACATCAGAAATGAAAATTTAAGATTATAGTGGGTTATTAGAATCACTTTCTGAGTTGATTAAGCTATGTCCGTCTGTCCGTCCGTCACATGTCCATGTAAATTTTGCACGCACGCTATAGGTTGCAATTTTCAATATAATTTAATGAAATTTGAAAATGTTAAAAATTGGTTTATTTTTTTAATTATAAGTTCGAGTTCAAAATAATTAAAAATAATTTAAGGTCTTGGTGTAGACTGGATTATGACAGTAGAATTGAAAGCAAGACTCTCAAGTGAATCAGTAGAACTGTTAACATCATCGTCCTTATTTTGTAAATATTTTAAAGAAGTATTTTTATATTTTCTACCATTTTTATATATAATTATATAGCAAACATTATCAGTTCAGTTAATCTATTACGTTCTTCGAGAGAATAAAACTTTGAATACTAAACGAAGGTTCTGTTACAGTGAACAGAACTGTGAACGTGCAGATACTCTTCTACCGGATTGGTTGGAGAAGATATTTGATTCATGCAACATTTCTTGCCCACAAACTGTACCTTGAATAAATCATATCAATTACTTCGATGATTTTAGCTGCGTATAATATCAGTTTGTATTTCTGGTGTGAAAATTATTATATAAATGGATTTTTACTTGGAAATTTACATGAAGGTTGCAAGCTCTAAAAAAATTCAATCCAAAATGGGTATTTCACAATTGAAAATGCGGAAACAATATTTTAGGGAATTAGGGTAACGTTTTTGAAGAATGAGGGTAACGTTTTTGAAGATTAAGGTTAGGTTAGTTTAGGTTGGTAAGAGGATGTATACGACATCAATTCCGAAGAAATACACCTAGGCCACTATCGGGCTTGTGGTGCGCTACAATTCATGGAAAAAAATTGTTCATTGAATGTATTATTTTTACATGTTCAGAAACTCAGTTTCCTGGACGTAATTTCTAAGAATCTTCCAATAGGTGTTAGTTAAGAATGTTATTTCCGGAAAAACATCACTTCCAAGATACTTGGATCTAACTTCGACAAATGCCTGACAGTGGCGAAGAAAGTGCTCCAGAGTTTCACTCTCCTCTCCACATTCGTCTGAATCCGCACGTCCAATTTTGTATAGATGTGCACGTAATCCTGTGTGTTCACTCAGAATACGTAGCATCATACTAACCTCAGTCTTGCTCATTTTGAGGAGATTTCTCATCTTGCTCTCATCAGGGTCACCCCATATAATCTTTGTGGTTGTCATCGAGCTCCCTTCCTTTTAAAGCTATTACATTCGCCCTTTCGTTGCCGACTACTCCCGAGTGGCCTGGTACCCATATAATGTAAACCTTACCGCTGGGAGAGTATTCAGTTAAAGCTTTCTTACAATCAAATACGGTCTTAGATTAATTTTCTAACACCTGATATCTTAATTGCCTTCTGGTTGTCGGTAAATATATTAAGCCCTAATCCAATTTATACATTGCGTTATTGCTCGTACCTCTGCTTAGAAGCTTGTGTTATGATTAGCTAAACGGGGGTATATTTCTGTTTCTAGGTGTTCAAAATATAACCCCAGTCCCACTTTGTCCCCTAATTTAGAGCCATTCGTGTAGCAATGGAATCGTACTGGTATTTGCTCCAATGTTCCGCTTGACCCAGACTTTCTATCTTGGATTAGCGTTTTAAAGTTTCCGACATATTCTGTGTCTGGTATGCGATCAGGCACGTCCGATGAATGTGTATAACCTTCCAATGTGTCCAGTATACATTGATGACATGTCCTATAACCGTTTCATAACTAGTTTAAAAATTACAACACCAGATAAGGGCATATTAGACCTAATAAAGACGCCTTTCAAATATTTCTTCGACGCTGTTTAGATTAAGGCTCAGCCAGCTATGGGTTTTAGAAGAGACTCTAATATAATACTGTGACTAAATATTATTTTACTAAAATACTTAATTTTTAGTTATTTTGTAGGGAAATTGAAAAGTTGCTTCATTCTCAAAATCTAAGAAATTTTATAAATTTTCCAACACACCATCTGACCTTTTAGTAATTTTTTTATTAAAGGTTATTTATTGAAGAGTAAAAATAAAAGCAGAAAATGTGAAATAAAAAAATATAATACGGAAATTTTTGCTGAATTCCAGCTCGACAACAGGTATTGAATGAAAGAAAAAAAGAGAAAATAAAACTTGTCTGTAATAAATAAATAAATAAAAATCATTCAACACAAAAATACAAATGATACGAATACGTAACTTATTTTATTTGAACTTGTTAATTGCCTTAATTGTTTCAAAAGTAAAGTTCAATGATTTTTTTTTGTTTAAATAAATAAATTTCCAAAATAATTAATCTGTCATTGAGTGACTCAGGCCAATATAAATTTTTGTTTAAAATATTCAAACTTTTAACAAACTAAATTGTTTTGTATTGTCTTACGATGATTATAAGAAGAAGAAATTAAAAAAAACAATAATTAAAAACCGGTACTAAATTGTATTTTGGCCCTAAATGGAAATAAATATATATTAAGTGATAACACTAATAATTTTGATTTTATTTTAAATTTGCATTTAACATTTGTTTATCAAAAGTGTTTCAATAATTAACATAATCTACAATTTTTATGTTGACAAAAAAATTTTCCACAAAAGTTTTCTATGTGAAAATTGTTTTTGTTTTTAGTTTTTTTAGTTTAACATTTATTTTAGCCATAAAATTATCAAATTTTTTTAAACCAGTACAAAAATTATTGGTTTACATTTAGTTGAATGACTGGAAATTTTTGCTTAATTTCAATTTTAAATAAAATATTTAAATGTTAAAATTTGAAATTAAAATTTTTTGCAAAAGTTATTCACAGCGCCACATTTACATATTTCTCAAATTAAGTCCCAAGAAATGACAAATAAATTTTAACAATTAGTATCAAAAAATTACAAACAAATGTTTTGCAAATTTTATTGTAACACAATTTAACAAGTTTTTTTTGGTTTGCTTTCGTTATTTTCAATTTCAATTGGCGACAAAAAACACGAAATGAAAAAATTGCGGAAAAAAATTTAACGAAAAATAAATAACAAACTTAATTATTTTGTTAAATTTATGCAGCAGGTTAAAAAGTGCAAAAGCTTGCTACAAACTCCATAAATAGATTAGAATAATGAAATTAAAGTTTTTTTTTTTTGAACAAATTGCAAGATTACTGCATTTTGACCTCTACAATTTTTTTTAGTCGCCTGGTGTAAATTTACATTTAATTTTATTTGTTTTAATTAAAAATTAAATCAATTTAAATGTGATTTTTTTCTCCAACAAACTTCTGGTGAGATATAAAATTTTACCAGTGAACACTAAAAAATAACCAGACTAATAAATTGACTAAATTATGATAATTGATTAAATTTTTATTGTTATGGCTAAAATCTGTTTGATTAATAACATAAATGTGAAAATTTTAAATGAAAATGTATTGCAAAACAAAAGACTTAAGTGACAAACTTAATTTTATAAATTGAACTGAAATAAAACAAAACAATGCGAAAACGTAATAGTACAAATTTTTCATGAAATAAATATAAAGAATAGATTCTTTTCGCTTTATTTAAATTTGATGTCATGCGGGAGGTCAATTGCCCCCAGGACTATGTCCTGGCTAGTCAGTTAGTTTAGGTTCCTTCGGATCCACATAGTGACTGTGGTTTAAACTCAAATTCACAGGGTAAGGTGTATAATCCAGGATTATGTTTGGTGTTGTTGGCGATGAGGATTGACAGTGGGACTAAGCTTTGAAAATGAGTTGGTGCTAAATATACTGTATGTATATGATACAAGATGAATGAAGGGGTATACGGGACTTGACTAAACGTATTCCTAGAATGAGTTTGTCAGATGAATGAGAAAAGTGCTGGGTTGAAAGTTGATAGATGAAAGGAAGTTAAGCAAGGAGGCAGTGATAGTTTACTATATGTATATGATACAGGATGAATGAAGAGGTATAAGGAAGTAAGGAAGTTAAGCAACGGGGCAGCAATAGTAAAAGTTTAGATAGCTCAAGTACTTGAGAAAAGAGCACGTAGAAGAAGCACAAAAGACCATCATGAAATAAAGTCGACATGGTAGGAGTTCACGTAAAGTACTTCAACATTTATCACTTTTCGCAGATGTTAAGACAGCTTGACGCTGTCTTTGTTACGCAGCCATTGAAGTTGCCTGACGTAACTTTTATGCATTATGCAGTATAATTGCACAAAGGATTGTACTTCGCAATTGTATTTTTTGTAATTTTCTTAGTTACAAATCAAATGTCAATGAGTTAGAGCAATACTTACGAATGATTCCAAAAAAGTACCATATAACTAATAATAGCGAACGAGCAATTATATAAAACATTATATAAAATAAACACGGAATAAGGATAGTAAAGGATTGATAATTGAAAGTAAATTATCTATTACTGTTAACTTGGTTTTATAAAGGAGGCTTTTTGTTTATGCTTAGTTCTAATTTGACTCAATTTGTAGAATTTCAAACTAAATCAATGCAGCTCGATCTTGGTCCAAATATGACGAGTATATTCTCGTTAAACAATCTTCAAAATTATAGCTCGATAAACTGATGGAAGTATACAAAAAATAATAACACAACGAGTGTTGTCAGTAAAGCTTTAATTGGTCTTAAAATGGCAGAAATTTAAAAATGTTTTAATACTTTTAATAGTTTACTATATGAAAATATTGAGAAATTTTCAGATGTGATTTCTTTAAAAACAAGACACGTATTCAGAAGGATGAATGTAAAACAATATTCAAAATTTTGAGTAGTTTTCATACAAAAATTTTAAACATAGTATTATCTTTTTCTAAATTCGGGCTTTTTTAAATAAATTTGAATGAAAGGAATGATCTAGCCAAGGCTAATTAGAATGGGATATTCTCTAAATACGTTTCAATAGCAACCTCATTGAGTATTATCCAAAGTTTTATCATTTTCTTCAAAAACCTGAAAAAAAATGTATTAAACTAGACACATGTAGATGGATTAAATTAATATGGTATTCTTTCAAAGAAAAACGCACAAGTCGACTTATAATTCAAATATTTATCGAAGTTTCTGACAATAATAACCAGACACTAGATGATACACAGACATGCAAGACCGGCTTAGTCTTCTCCTCAAAGGAAAAAACTTGTTTTCTATCTTCTTTACGATTACCCTACTCTAACCAGTGAAACAAATTCCTTGTAAATTACCTCATAGCCAATCTTCTGATCAGAATCTTTTGAACTCTACTTAACTGATTGTGTTCTGTGAACTACCACGATAGCCAACCAAACTTAGACAGCGATTTTTATAATGAAAATAAGGAGGAAAGATTCGGTATACCTAGAAATTATTGTATTTCTTGTGAAAAGACAGATTTCCGTTTTTTTTGGTTAACATTGACCCTCTCGTTTGAGCCCAGCTTAAAGTCGTATTTAGAGCCTTCTCAGCTCTTCTACACAAGTAATTTGTATAATTTCCCTTTAAATGTATTATGACTTTGCTTAGCAGACAGGTCTAAGCCCTTTCTCGGCTACATTTCGGTTACATTACATTCCAAATCAAGTTTGCAGAACGGAATTATACACAAATATAAGTATTCACAAAAATTTACCTTTGAAAAACATTAAGTTCGTCGTTTTAAAACGTTTTTGCTCTCAACTCTTTTTTACAGAAGCTCCTAGCAACAGTGTTCATTAATATTAAAATGGCAGTTAATGAAATAACTTTTATATAACAAATTACATTTCAAATATATAAAGTCTAACAATACATCCCTACTGGTTTAATTGAATCATATTATTTAATTTATGAGTTACTTATTGTACATTTACTACCGCATTTTTAACATAATTAATAAAATTCTAATTAAATTTAGTAATAAATATATATAAACATTTTGTAGAAAAGGTTAAATTCCTTAGATTAGCAAATAAATAATTTATAGGATTTTTAGTTTTACTTTAATGATTTAGAGCAGTTTATTACAATATTTCTTTTTTTAAAAAATCTTTCTCTTTTTTTATGACATTTCACATGATTTATATTAGTAGCCTGATTTTTTTCTTTACTTTGCCAACTAATTAGTAGCAACTCTATATAAAAAGAGAAAAAAACTAAATAATTAAAAATTTTATGTAAATTCTTTTATGCAGCAACTATTTTAATAGATTTTTCAAGTTAAAATAGTTTCAAATTAAAATTGTTTTGTGAGACTGTATAACTAGAGTGTTGATTTTTGGCCTGTTTTTTTCCATTGGCTGGTAAAACTTTAATTTTTATTAGCATTTTATGTTTAAATGTTATTGAGATTTTTCTTTTAAGAGTTTTTATGGCAAATCATTTTTTTTTTATTTTTTTGTATTTCATTGAATATTTAAATTTAAATTGCATTTGACGTTAGACTTTTTAGTTGTAGTTTCTTTATGAATTTTTTGTGTGGAATAAATTTTCATCTTATTTGCAGTGGCAGTTAGGATTTCAAAATGTCAATTTGTGTTATATACAAACACACACACACACATACATACAATTATTTTAGTTTTAAATATTAATATTATTAGTTTTTGATATTTATTAAAGTGTATTAAAGTTTTTACTTATTTTCTTGGAATTTCTTAAAAATCAGTTTTTGTCACTTGAAATTTTTAAATTTATTTGACACTATGGTTATGAGCTAACATACTGAAAATACTGAAATTAAAGTTACTTAACTCATTATGACAATATACTATATATTCACTGACATGTCTATATATTAATATTTTTCAATAAAAAAATTTTAAATAAATTTAAAAAATTAAAAAATATTTTTCCTTTTTTTTAATTCTAGTGAAGATGCTACTTAAAAGACAAAAACTCAAATTAAAATCAAACCAAAAAATTTGTTATACAGTTTTTTAACAGTTAAATATTTCAAACATATTTAGCAAAAAAAAAAAAACAAATGTACGACTTTTTCCATAATTAAAAAAAAGTTTTAAAACCAAAATAAATAAAATATTTTCGCCACAACTAAAAAGAAATACCCAAACTTGAAAAAAAGATGTGAAAATTTTCCAATAATTGAAAAAAAAATTTATGAAAATTATGTTTATGTTTAATAAAAAAAAAATAATAACGAAAAAAAAATACATAAAAATTTAAACTTAAAAAATTTTTGAAATAACTGCTGCATAAACAAAATTTGTTTAATAAAGTTTAACAGACAAAGTTACAAAACATTTGTAAATAACAAACATTTTAGAAAATACTTAAAAAAAATCTGAAAAAAATATTTATAACATTTTTGAAACCGACAAAAAGGTAAGTACTTTTGTTTAAATGCATTTAGTTTTATTTTATTTATAAGTCAAATAACTAAACATACATATCCCAACATAAACATATTGTAAAAAGTCTAACAAAGTAAAGAATACAATGGAGTCATTACTGTAACTAGCAATATAAAAATGTGACGCATATAATGGTTACTTAGAGTCATTATATTAGACTGCAGATATCATAAAACAAATATGAATTTATAGTCGGACATTACCGACCTTACCCTACACCAGTCATTATGTTAAAATTGTGTTTTTTAAATAAAGCATTTAATTTCTTTTATTGTGGAATATTTTTACTTGTTGTTGACAAAAAAAGAGATTTTCTACAAGAGGGTAAATATGGGCCTATCCTTTTCACCTACAAGTCATTATCTGAAGGAAAGTTTATGTGGGGGCTAGGATCAAATGAGGCCCGATCACTAAAAAAATTAGTATTGTCATTTATTGTTTCGTAAACCTAATTTTTGTTGATTTTTGTTGACATTTTAATACATTTAACGTAATTATGAGCCTAAGGGCCGATTCGGGGGCTAGGGTTGTATGTGGGCTAGGAGAAATAATGGACCGATTTCAACCATTTTCAATAGCGTTCGTCCTTGAACCAAAAAAGAGTATATGCCAAATTTCATCAAATTATCTTGAAAATTGCGACCTGTAGCGTGTGCACAAGGTTTACGTGGACACACAGACAGACGGACGGACGGACGGACTGACGGACATAGCTAAATCGACTCAGAAAGTGATTCTGAGACGATTGGTATACTTTACGGTGGGTCAAGGACCAATATTTTTGGGTGTTACAAACTTCAGCACAAACGCATAATACCCTCCCCACTATAGTGGTGTAGGGTATAATAATATTTAGTTAAACTTTTTGCAAATATTTTTAAAACTACTAATTGCTGTTTTTTTTAATGTAACATTATATTTAATGAGTAACGTAAGCTAATGTCTTGTGGCGTTATAAACTCCATTTAGTTTGACAGTTTTATTAAGAGAAATCTTTATAAAATGTATGTTATTAAGCATTTATTTTCAATGTTAAAAAAATAATTTTAAAAAACAAATATGAATTTATAATCGGACATAGCCTATGATAACATACACCATTGCGTATTTGAAAAATTTGGACTAATTATACCCTACACCACTTCAGTGGGGAGGGTATATTGGGTTTGTGCTGATGTTTGTAACATACAAAAATATTCGTCCTATATCCATCTTAAAGTATACCAATCGGCTTAGAATCGTTTTCTGAGTCGATTAAGCTATGTCCGTCTGTCCGTCCGTCCGTCTTGCTGGCTGTCCATGTAAACCTTATGCGCAAGGTACAGGTCGCAATTTTCAAGATAATTGGATGAAATTTTGCATATACTATTTTTTGCCCAAGGACGAAGCCTATTTGAAATGGGTAAAATCGGTCCATCATTTTGCTAGCCCCCATACAACTGTACCCACCGAATAGTGCTTTTAGCCTCAAAATTAAGTTGAATGTTCTATTATGTCGACAAAGGTCAACAAAACTCAGTTTAATAGAACATTTAATGATATTACAGATTTTTGTAATGATCGGTCCTGATTTGACCCTAGCCCTCATACAAACTCCTTCCAAAAAATTACTTGAATGTCAAAAATTAGCAATAAACACTAAAAACACTTTTAAATTCAGATTGATGCGGATTAAAACGAATGTAGAGCATTTGGTGAGGGAAATGTAACTTAACAGCACTTTCTTTGCCAATGTCAGGCTTTCGTCCAAGTATTTTGGAAGCGATGTTTTTCCGGAAATAATATTCCTATTGCTTATTGGAAAATTCTTAAGAATTCGAGTTCGATGTAGTATAAACATTTCATGGAACAAAATTTCAAAGGTTTAGGTAATGCCTATGTTCCTCTGCTATAAAAATTGCTTTAGGTTTTTCAATTTTAATAATTTGTTTGCTATGTATTTTAATCGTATTTAACGAAACAAATTTTGAAATGGTCACACAGATGTACGCATGGAAGGACGAACACGTCTAAACGGACTCAGAAAGTGATTGTGATTCGATTGGTGTACTTAAAGGTGGGTGTAGTACCAATTTGGGCACAACCACATAATGAGTTTTTTATCTGTGAACTGTTATATGTCCTACGAACAGGTATAACTATAAATAAACTTGAAAATAGTTCAACTTTAATATTGTAAATTTCTTCAAATAGAGGAATACTTCCAAATAGTTAGTTAGTTACTTAGTTAGTTATTTATTTAGTTTTAATGGAGGATGTCTAAACATCAAATCAGAAGAAATATTTCTAGACTAGACCTCTATCGGGTTGGTTATGCTCACAAAATCCTTAGTGCCTGGGGCATTGAACACATCACCTCCTGTCTCCTGTCATTTAGCTACCGAAGTTAGTTAGTTTTAAAGGAGGATGTGTATACATCAAATCCAAAGAAATACCCCTAGACTAGACCTCTTTCGGGTCGGTTATACGCACAAAATCATTAGTGCCTAGGGAAATGAACACATCACCTCATGTCGCCTGTCATTTAGCTACCGAAGGTCAAAAACGCCTCCCTTGCACACTTAATTTTTTTTCTATAAACTGTTAAGTTAGAGATTTGTAGCAACATCCGCTAGATAACAAAGATATTATTCTATCAGTTTAACACAAAATTAAGAAAACATTAGAAAAACAAACAAGCTATATTTTAAGGTGGGTCTAAGTGAAACACAGCTTTTTTATGAGTCCATCTAAAATACTTATGTTGTATTTTAAATATTGTTGGTATTTTAATTTAATTACCTGTATATTATGGATATAGTGATTTAATTTGGTGCGGTTTTTATTTGTTTATAACATTATTTATTTTAATATTATTGCAGTTTAATTGATCAGGCTTTTGTTTAATATAAATCACAAACAAAAGACTTAAGACACAAACCTGTTAGTTGGAAGCGATTAACACTTTATATTTTATATATGAGTTTTATATTAAAGTGCAAATTGTTTGTTTTTCATATATTTAAATTTAAAAAACCTTATTTAATTAAAGTTAATTAAAAGACATTAATTAAGTATTATTTAAATTTTGAAAATTAATTTAATCATTATATGAAATATTCGAAGTATATGCAAATAAAAAATTCGTTTTTTTTTAAGCAGAATTTTAAATTTAAATATAAAACAAATGAAATTGTTTAAGTATAACATAAGATATACATGTTGGATTTGTGAAAAAAATACAAATCATTATTAATTTTTTTTCATTAACTCTTATGGAAAATTTCACTTTTATCATTAAATACTTACATTATTTAATAAATCATTTAATTGTCAGTGCAAAAACAGTAGGTTTTTTCTACTAAAACGTGACAATTTATTTCTTCTTTTTTTCTTTGTTTAATTAAAATTTACTTTATTATATGTTATTTTATAGTGTTTTATTTGTTTAATATAAAAACAATATTTTCATGTGTCATCGCTTGCCAATATTAATTAATTATTAAATCTTAGCCATGTCAGTTTTTTTTTTTTGGTTTTTGTCTGCAAATAACCATTATTGTGTAAATTTTTTTTCCGTTAAATTGAAAGAAATTGAAAACAAATTTTATGGAAAAAATTACACCATCTGCAGGCCGATTACATTTCTTAACATCATCATGATGTTTATATGGTCAGTTATGAAAAACCATGAAAGAAAAAACAAAACTCTGTGTGGTTTTTGTTTTAATCATTGTGATTGGGAAAGTTTTAAAGAGATGTCAATTGATTTCTTTTGTAAAGAGTGTTTTTTTATCTTTTTGGTTTTCTGCAATGAAACTAAAAACAAAATACATTAATGAGCGAATATAAATTGACAGAAAAATATTTAACCTCAAATATGTATAAGCACCCTACTGTGTAGCGTACCAAATAATACAGTAGTACAGTTTTATTTATGTCATTATGTTATACATGTTTTGAGGGGGGGGGGGTGCTATATATAAGGTTTTTTATATCTATCATCATAAAAAGTTATTGATTTTGCCTCAATATATTTTAATACGTATGAAAATTGATTTTAAGTTTTCACAGTATATTTCTGTATGGAGTTTACTAACTACTTTTTTTTTGAAATTTCAAGTGGGCGAAGAGCCATGCCTATATTTAGAAAATATTAAATAAGTATATCTGAGATAATATAACGGCCAGAGAGCGGATTAGCAGCAGAGAACACCTTTCATATAAATGAAATACGAAATTTGGTTTATCTTGACCGACTATATAATATTCTAATTTAAATGGTGGCTAAGCAAAATATTGGAAAAATTTGAACTATTTTCAGTCGATTTTGATCTTGGCACACAGGCGGACATAACTTAATCTACTAAAAACGTGCTTTTACAAACATCACCTTAAACACATAATGCCCATAATGTGATGATACCCTTCATCACACTAAACTAAACGCAATTTTGAGAATATTCTAAGCCATTTATATATATTTGTATTATCTTTATTAAAAAAAAATAAACCGTATTTGAGTTAAAGTCATACATGGGAAACCTTTAGACAGTTTCAAAACTCCATTTACAAAATTTTTACACTTTTGTGAACCGAATTATAAAATTTAAAAAAAATCTCCATACAACATGTGGACAATTAGGACACAACTGTTGTGCGCTCTTTTTCATTAAAGAAGAATGGAACACAATCAAATTATTCGTACTGCGAATTCGTTTCAAAATTTGTTTGTTCGAAATTGGAAAAAGTAAGAAAAAGGAACAAAAATTTATTTTTTTTTTGTGAATCTCCACGATTTTGAGATAATTTTAACAGCTTTAAAATTTATTCGAATATTATTTCGAAATTAGAAAATGTAAGAAATTGAACTCGAAAAGAACTAAAATTTGCCTCGAAAAAAAATAAAATTATATTTTTGTGAATATCACCAATTTTGAGATTATTTTAACAGCTTCAAAATTTTTTCGAACATTACTTCGAATTTTCGAACTCAATTTTAAATATACCATTGTAGTGTCATCGAGTGTACTCCAAACTGACAAATTTCAATCAATTTGGGCCACCAGAACTGGTTTTAATTGCTTTCAAAAATTTTCGAACTAAAGTTTGAATTTTCGAAAAATTTATTTGTAGTTTTTATGACCCAGAGATTAGTTTAACAGCATAAAAAATGCGTATGTCGAATTTCGTCATACGCATTGGTTGTGTGTATTTTCATATATTTTAGTGTGTTCTATATCTGACGACGAAAATTCGTTTCGAAAAATTCGTCGTTCGTCCCAATATACTTGGATCTAACTTAGATGAATACCTGCAATAGTAAATAAAGTACTCTAGAGTTTCACTGTTCTCACAACATGTTCTACGATCGTCTTCGGATTCAAACAAAAATGTAATCTTTTATGTCTACTTAGAACATAAAACTTAGAAACTTGCTGAATTTAAGGAGATTTCCCGGATCTTTTTGGTTCTCAAATTCCTCTTCCTTTTAAAGCTAATACATTTGCCTATTCGTTGCCGATTGCACAACGTTACCTGGTACTCATATAATGTAAACCATTCCCCTTAAAGAATGTTCAGTTAAAGATTTCATACAAGCTGTTATAGTCTTAAATTTAACTTAATCACCTAATATCGCCCTAATTGTGTGCGTCATATATATTCTTGACCAATTTACGCGTTCAGTTATTTCTCGTTCTTCTGCTCTGATTAGCTAACCAGTGGTAAATTTATGTTTCTCATTCATTAATATAGAACTCAAGGACCCTGCAGAAAAGTATTCTGCCGGTTATTTGCTGTAAGTTTCCGCTTCCTTCTAAGATCAGCGTTTCAAAGTAACCGACATATTTTGTATGTGGTATGAAAAAAATAAGCGCTAGATTCTGTTTTAGATTTTTTGCATTTCAGAAGAAACTGTTTGTTATGCCCTACACCACTATAGTGGGAAGGGTACTACACGTTTGCGCTGATGCTTGTAATACCCCATAATACTTACCACCTTACCAATCAGAATCACTTTATGAGTTTTGCGCACGCTATAGGTCGCAATTCTTTTGGACGAACACCATTAAAAATTGTTAAAATCGGTCAATTATTTCGCCTAGCCCCCATATAAATGTTCGTACTTGCAAAGAAAAAACATAGGTCGACATGGTTACTATAACCAAACTATGTTCACTCTCACAATATATTGTTATCAAAAACATATAACTATTATTTGAAATCTATTTAAACAATATTGTGTTAGCCTAATCATTTTCATGTTCATCACAATTATAAATTTGAGTATGATTCACGGAAAAAGTTATATTTTTTCAATAATGCTAACAATGAAAATATATTATGTTACTAACAACCATTTAAACTTACAAATAACCATTATAAATAGATTATTTAAAAAAATCTATTTCTATTGTTTTAAACGTATTTAAACTTTTTCTTTAAAGATTAAACTTTTTAAATTTTCTATTATAATTTTGTTTTAATTGTATCTATTTTACCTTAGCAGAAAAATCTATAATGTTGACACACCTTCCAACAACTATGTAAAGGTCACTAATCTTTTTAGTAATACTACAGTCCAAAACAGTTCTTACATTTACAATAAATTTTAAACAAATTACTTTTTAATTATAACCATTCTAAATTGCCTAATGTGTCTAAAATACAATGTTAGTGAGAAACACCTCTTTTTTTACACATTATGTTTTTTTCTACTAGTTTATCTGTATTATAAATGTGTGGTCTTAAATGAAACAAACTAAATACAAATGTAAAATTTCAACACCAACTTCCCATAAAAATTTACATAATCCGTAATAATTTCATTTTCAATGGCTACTTTAAATGTTAACAACTTTTTTCCGCTATTTACAGAAATACACTAGAAATCCTAAACACACAACCTAAATTTAATTAATCAAATGTTAAATTGTTAATACGAAAAAAAGAAAAAAAAAAACACTAAATAAAAATAATATGAGGAAATACAAAAATAAAAGCCCAACACACGAGATTTAACTTATATTTAGAAATAATAGCAGAAGATTAAAATTTACTTTTTATAAGTATGTTTTTTTTCACACCATATTTAAATTATAAAATATGATCTAAAATTTCGACAAATAATTTCTTAATCGAACTGTTTTAAATACTTTTTAATAAAATTTTTTGGAGCTTTAATTTCTATAACAGAAATATAAAGCATGAAAAATGTTGCGTTAGTTTAATGTTGTTTAACTGTTTATTAATGAAAACCCAAAAAATTAATAATATTTTAGTTAAATTAGTTACTTTAGGCTAAAAACCGTCATAGTGGTAAATTATTATTATTATTAATAAAAGGGTATAATTAACAATTTCTTGCTGTTGTAAAGTGTGAAATTGATTTTAAGCTGATTTCTGGATTTATTATTATTTTTTTACAAAGTTGTTAATTTGTTTTTAAGTGCCCTTAAAAAACAATTAATAGATTATTTAAAAATAGATTTATATATTAAAAGAAAGAATTAATAAAATGCTATGATGGAAAGCCTTTGTCTCTGGTATAATAGAAGATTACATGTCAAATTTCATAGAATTACCTCCAAAATTGTGACCTGTAGTTTGATTATAAGGTTTACAAGCGGTTCAGTTGTATGGGGGCTAGGTGAAATAATGGACCGATAGGCTTCGTCCCTGAGACAATAGAAGATCTTGTAATAATTATTATTGCATTATTCAAAATTGCGATCTGTGGTTTGATTACATGGACAGACTGACTGACTGACTGACTGACAGACAAACAGACAGACTGACAGAACGACAGATAGACAGACAGACAAAGACAGACAGACAGACGGACAGACGGACAGACGGACAGACGGACAGACAGACAGACAGACAGACAGACAGACAGACAGACAGAAAGACAGACAGACAGACAGACAGACAGACAGACAGACAGACAGACAGACAGACAGACAGATAGACAGACAGACAGTCAAAGAGACCGATGGACAGACATAGCTATATCGACTCAGAAAGTGATAGAAAGCAGATTGGTATACTTTAATGTAAGTATAGGACCAATAATATTGTGCGTTACAAACATTAACACAAGCCCAATACGCCCCTGCATGGTTCACAAAAGGCCACATTGAAGATTAACAAACTGAGGGACTTATGAAATATATAAAATCTGAAATCACTTGAATAGTCGGATGTGTATACAATTTAAAACAGCCTGTTTTCATTTTCACAACCAGCATTGTTGCCATTTTGATTGCAATGCATCCTTTTGACTTCGACAATAAATTGTTGTTATTTCGAATACATAAAGTTCTGTTTAACAACATAGTGTTGTCGGTTTCGTTGATTTGATAACGTCGTATATTTTTTGTATTGTTGTAGTTGATTTAATAACTATTCATACATACTTTGACAACGGATGTTAATAAAAAACTATAAACACTTTGAAGTCAATTTGGTACCAGAAATGTATAAACTTAAGACATCTTTTTTCTTCCTGTGTACATTAAAAAATTCATGTATATTCAAACTTAAACAAATAATATCTAATTAAATCGAGAATATGGAACAATATACACAAAATTTGTTCTATGATTTGCTATATATTGTATAAATTCCCGAAATGTTGCAAAACTTCTTGAGAAATATAATGTATAATAAAAGCCGGAGGTGCACACTACGCGCCTTCGCTTCAAAGAATTACGCGCTTTTCATACCTCCTTACACATTTTATACGTAAATTTTTTGTTTTTTAACGCGTTTTTCTACAGCTTTAATTTCTTTTTTCATCATTAAACTCATCTTATTTTATTGAATTTTATAAATACGCATTAAATAAACAGTATTAAATTTCAAAATCAGCTGACATATTCGTGCGCCGCTTGTGACGCTTATAAAAGTAGAAAGTTAATCTACTTTAAGCATTCTATGCGTCAAGGTATTCCACGCCTTTATGTTTATAACATTTACCATACAAGTACATTGATTCCATTTTTTTGACAGACGCATAGAAGGCGAGAAAGCGTAGAACGAGTGGTGAGGACCTTCAGCTTAACCATATTCATCTGTCGGTTTGTATGTTTGTTTTCAATATTTGTTTGGTATAGAAAATGGTAGACAGCGATCCATAATTCAATTTAGCAGACACAGATGTGATCCATCGGAATACTGCTTATATAATATATAAAAAATGGGCGGAATATATAGTGGGTGTAGCGTTTCACTTGAAAATTAACTTTTTACTCTAAAGAACGATAAGTCATTTTAAAATAAAGTGGAGTAGAACATTTTAGTGGTTTTGCAATAAAAACAAAACACGTTTTTGAATAAAGTAAACACTGGATCGCATCCGGTCGAATACCGGATGTTGTTACGCAAAAAATTGGAAAGGATAAACCGCCAATTTGATCAGTAGAATGTGGGCAATAACTGATATAAACTAACATTTACCGTTTTCGAAGTTTGAAAATTTCAATATAATGACGTTAGATCATAAATTTCGACCTTGTGCTTTGGTGGTATCGCAACAAAGCCTTTATTTTCTTTAAGTATAAATGTATTGCACACACACACAAACAAACACATAATACTATACTACTATTGTGCTGTAGGGGTAAGCAAACGTTTTAAATTTTTTCTTTATTTATCATGAGATAATAACATCATAATCCATCAACTTCGCCCATTTAATCTTTTAAAAAAGGAATTTATATTATTTGCAAAAGCAAACCATCAACAACATTACGTATGAGCAATAAATCTATTATTAATTTACATACGCTACCAGGAATTACTAATCAAACTTATTATCTTTTAGAATTAATACATTAATGATTTACGATTATTTAAATTAATTTAGACAACTAAGATCATAAATAGTTTTTTCCTTACTTCGAGAAAAATCAGGAAATTTCTTAAACTACTCCATAAGATGACATTAATCGCATAATATAAAGACGCAAAGTTTTTGTTTTTTTTTTACCAAATCATTAAATTGTCATAATTCATCTTAAGCCCATAATAATACGATGAGTCTTGTGAAGGAGTTAAGTACAAAATCGTAACAAGTTTCCATATATAAACATGTTTCATTAGAAATAATTTAATTACAGTATCTGTTCAGAGAATATACATTGTTGTTGGTTTACAGTAATTTTATAATACTTTGACATTTAAAATAGTTCACATGGATTACAATAATAACAAATAACTATTTCTGCTATACATAGATATGTATACGTTTACTCATACTTAGAAGCAATTCAATCATTAATCATATAATTTTATTGACAACTTTAAGTTGGATTTGATTTGATGTGTAGTTTTTTTTTTCATTCTATTCAGTTTCTATCTATGCATTCATGCTTGCCTGTCTGATGCATGCATCTGGTCTGCTGACTGGCACAATTGTTGTCATTCATCTTGGAAATAACAAAATCCAACTAAATAAGTCTACTATAGTTAATTGTAGAATAGAAATAAAAAATGTAGTAAATAAATAAGTTTGTATATGTTTTTCTATATTACTTATGAGTTTATTTTGTATCTCATAATACATTTTACTAGTATAATGATTATTATAGTTTAAATGCTGCTTATAATTTTTTTGTTGTTACTGGTTATTATTTTGTTATGATGACCAATATGATGACATCAAACGCATAAATATTCAATTAATAACACCAATATTTTCTAGATACGAAAACAAAAAAAAAAAAAAATAAATATTTTATAAATATAAAAAAAATTTAGTTTGACAGACACTTAGTGAAAATGACAACAACAAAGGCAGCATCAATTCTCAATGGCTGTTTTGAGAAACGTCAAAAAATGTATATATGTATATATAATAATATTGACATTTAGCAAATAAATTCAGCAAACAAGTGCGAGTCATAAGAAGTTGCGAAACATCTATCGATAAAAAGTAAGCATTTGATTTAAATTTCTTAAAACTAGTTACACAAGAATAGTTCATTAAGAACGTAAGGGGAATACCCTTGTTCTTATATATGTAGGAATGTATGACTGAAGTCATAACTAGAACTGAACTAGAACTAAACTAGAACTGAACTAGAACTGAACTAGAACTGAACTAGAACTGAACTAGAACTGAACTAGAACTGAACTAGAACTGAACTAG
>NC_060952.1:77207460-77213871 GCF_022045245.1 Lucilia cuprina
TAGTCTATAGTCTAGTCTATAGTCTAGTCTATAGTCTAGTCTATAGTCTAGTCTATAGTCTAGTCTATAGTCTAGTCTATAGTCTAGTCTATAGTCAAGTCAATAGTCCAGTCTATAGTCTATATTCTAGTCTATAGTCTAGACTATAGTTTAGTCTAGGCTAAAGTCTAGTCTATGTTATAGTCTGTAGTCTAGTTTATAGTCTAGTCTATAGTCTAGTCTATAGTCTAGTCTATAGTCTAGTCTATAGTCTTGTCTATAGACTAGACTATAGACTAGACTGTAGACTAAACTATAGACTATACTAGTCTATAGTCTAGTCTATAGTATAGTCTATAGTCTAGTCTATAGTCTAGTCTATATTCTAGTCTATAGTCTAGTCTATAGTCTAGTCTATAGTCTATAGTCTAGTCTATAGTCTAGTCTATAGTCTAGTCTATAGTCTAGTATATAGTCTACTCTATAGTCTAGTCTATAATCTAGTCTATAGTATAGTCTGCAGTTTATTCTATAGTCTAGTCTATGGTCTAGTCTATAATCTAGTCTATAGTCTAGTCTATAGTCTAGTCTAAAATTTAGTCTATAGTCTAGCCTATAATCTAGTCTATAGTCTAGTCTATAGTCTAGTCTATAGTCTAGTCTATAGTCTAGTCTATAGCCTAGTCTATAGTCTTGTCTTTAGTCTAATCTTTAGTCTATTCTATAGTCTATTGTCTAGTCTATAGTCCAGTCTATAGTTTGTCTATATCCTGGTCTATAAGCGTGCCTTAGTCTAGTTTATTTTCTTGAATATAGTGTAGTTTGTACTATATTCATTATTTAATTCTATAGTATAGTCTATATTGTCTATATATCTATAGTATAATCATAAGTTAAATCTATATTCCAGTCTCTATTCCAGTCCTTACTTTATCCTAAACCCTAGTCTTTAATCCTGTTTGTAGTATTGTCTGTAATCTTGATGTTAAATACTTTTAAGATAACCTATTATGAGCTTCTCAGCTTTCTTTTAAGAAATAGAAGTGAATCTTGCTTATAATGATTTCAATTAAAATCTCATTAGCGCAACATAGTTGCTATGATTTCTAGTTTGTATGTAATTTTTACTATTTTAAACGGTTTATGCAAACAAAATAGTTTATTAATTAAAATTTTAAAAATCGTTCGACGCATTAAATGCCATCAAGAAATCGAAAAATTACTTATAATTCTGTCTTAAAAGTTCAGTTTTAATTGCTTTAACATAGAATTTATTGAACAAAAATTAAATAGTTTTTATTCAATATGAAATTATAATCACACAAAACAATTTCTCTTTTTTTCCAGTTGCTTTTTAAAGTGAATAGAATAGAAATTGAAAATTCACTTTAAATGATACGATTGGACTTGTTATAAAAACACAATTACGGTCCATTAAAAATTGCCACTTGGTTTTTTTTCAGGCCAAAACAATGCAGTCATTCATTCACAAAGTCTGTTAGTCAGTCAGCCATTAGTAGTAATTCATTCATTGTATGAATTTTTAAAGACAGACTTCAAACAATTCAGTGATAAAACAGATGCTTAGTAGAGTCAGAGTCACCAAGATCTAGAATTAAATGGAATCAAAGTAAACGGTTTTGTTGATGAGTTAAAACAATTAAAACAGCATACAATTACAAATGCACACAGAATTAGAATTGGTTTGAAATAATGAGAGAGAAACAAAAAACAAGCAATATAATGCAATATTTACTCATGCTGGCGAAATGATAAATGATGGTTAGAGCACCATAAACAAAAGTGCCAGGGAGTGGGTATGAATTTTAAAACAGTTGCTACTGCATTAAGATTTAACAGCTATTCAGCTGGTCTAATAAAGTCAGAAGCATTCGCTTAAGTGCAAGTAGCGTTTACAAAATTGTTTTTGCTTTAGTTCCTAGTCTGAATATAAAACTACTTTCGGGAATTCAATACGAATAAAATGTTGTTTTTATTTAAGATAAACATTCGTTTTCAAGTCATAATATTTAACATTTAAAAACACATTAAAAGTGCTCTTATTTAAAGTAACCGCACTGCAAGTAGCAAAAACATAGTTTATATTTATAAACATTTTGGTTTCCAGCTACACTTAAAAGTTTGAAAAAAGTTTATAATTATTAATTAAATAATATCGTAGATAACTTAAAGGCAGACGATTTAATGAATTGTTATTAAAACTCGTGACTGACAAGAAAATATACTGAAAATATAGAAAAGAAAATAACACTAGTGTAAACTTTATAAAAAAAATCAAATATTATTTTATGTGTAAAATATAAAAAATCCCCTACTTCTAAGGAATTTGGAATACTTTTTTTCTCGGTAATAATACCTGCGAAGTTTTTACAATTAAATCTTTATATGATATCGGAATAAGTCTTAAATATGGAATGAAGGTATTTTATTACGTTGATAGTAATACGATGTTTAAAAATACCCTTTGGTGGGGCCTTGATTCCACTAAATCAGTTATGGACTGACAAATGTAAAATTTGCTTTAGTTTTCGTTAATAACTTTATCACTTCTTCGTACAGAAGTAGTTCACTCACCACGAAAAGAATATTTTAATCTCAAGAACCTCGTTTTTACAAATCCACATTACTCGTTAAATGTATTGTCATCCAAAGAACTCAGGAACCTGCTTTTTTCTTAACAACTAGGACTAAATATTCACATTGAAGTGGAAAACAGCCAAATTAAATCAGGATAAATATTTTCAAATTTTGGTAATGAGTATTATGAGTAGTTATTTCATACATTACTTGGTAATGTGTGCCCCTAATCATAACATAACATTCAATGTCTATATTGTATGTCCAATAATTATCTAGTTAGTAAGTAAATAAGAAAATATATGTATTAATAATCATAAAAAATACAATAAAAAATACGGGTAAGCATATTTGTAAAAAGTTTGAGTATAATCGAACAAATATAAATAGTTATTCACCTAAAATAAGTACTTACACTTTGCTCCAATATTACTAGACTATTGACCGGTTAAGTAAAGATTTAGCTGGATATTATAGTCAAGAATTCAAATTAAAGTGTTGATCCTTCTTTACAGCTTATTCTTACACTCTCTTAATTCGAGAGATATATTTAAATCTTATTACGACAAAAGCCTGGCAATGTTAGAATTTTTCTATCCTCAACGGCTCCCTGTCCTTCTTATGTTATCCTCGAGTGGCACAGAATTTAGAAGATAACCCCTCTGAAGTGCGCTATCAAAAAATTTGCGATCAAGTATTACGATAGTCATTGAATCGTGCCAGTTATTCATATTGTCTATAGAACATCTTAAATCAAAAGCATACACTTAACTCAAACATAGTTATAACTTCATAAAAAATGTGGGCAATAATATAATGGCCATGCCTGCTTTATTTGTCGAATTTTATCCTTACAGCACTTTTCAAAAAAAAAAATTTTAAGAAAATTTGCATTAAACTTAACAAACACAACTAAAATGTCTGTTTTGACCACGCCTACTTTTAAAATTTTGAAAAATATACAATAATGTTTTAAATAACCAACTTTTATTATTAAAGTTGTAAATATATATATATATGTATGTATATATAATATAACTTTTATATAAACATAAATCCTTCCACCAAATTTTTCGAGGATCGGCCCATCCGCCATATAAAGCATCCATCATAAAATTAGTTTTGAAAAAAAAATATTAAGAAAAAGATCAATAACATTGTCAATTGCTAATGGATTTTTAAAAACAAAGTTGCGTTTTACTCACGAATAGACTTGGTTTTCTAATCAGTTAATAAATAGTACGTTTCTTACATAAAATACTTTCCAAAATTGGACAATGATGCAAAACTAAAATAAAACTATTTTTGCTAATGACTTTCAACTGTAATTACTTACCTAACAACATACCTTTCAATAACTACTATATATAGTCTGTATTACATAGAAGTAGCCTAATAAAGTCTTACTAATAATGTGTTATATAAACAATTTCTAATTCATTAGTCATCTTGCCAGTGAATATACAGTTGATGTATGCTTTTATTTATGTGATTTACTATGACTACTTTTTCTAATTACTTGTAATCATTTGTAGTAAGTACTTGCCTCCAATGACATCACTGTGTTTAAATAATGACTTAAAATGCTATTGTCTAAGTTAGCATTTTAACTTCTTACATGGTAATGAAAGTTTTTACTGGGATGTTATTGACTTATGAGTGATTAAAGGTCGGAAAACCCGATTTTTTACCCATAACTCACGATTTTGGAGGTGTTTGAAAAATTTCTAAAACATATTCTTGTTTTACTCGGATCCACCTTTCAGAAAAATAGTATCACTTCTCAGGTAGTTCAATGTTCGTATTACATATTACTGATCCATTCATGAAACAATCAATTGGTCTAGACATTGGTTAGAAATCTCAGTTAGTACATTCCTGAAATCAATGCAGACTGCGTTATTTTTTGTCATCGCACCGGATCGACTCAGAGTTTAACTAACAACGACTGAAGATTATCAACTCAGCTAAATCAACTTTACACATCTAAACGCTACAACAACAATGCAGTTCGACAAAGAGTCAATGCATACGAAAAAGTAATTTCCACCAATAGTTAACCACAGGATGATTGTAATTCGTATGTTTTGGGTCATTCGTCACGAATGTACGCTTTTTAATCGAGAATGAAGAGAGTCGTCACTTTAGTGTCCTCTTTGTAAGCGGGAGACAGTCTTTTTTTTACTGTCTTCAAGTAACCTAGAGATTATACTCTTAAAAGTTGTTTTCTTTTTTTTTTGTACTTCCGAAAGTAGTTATTTTACCCATCTTTTGGAGAAATGATTGTTACTTTCTACTAATATGCCACCATATTTTTTGACTCATATTTATATCTTTCGGATCAATCGTCACATTGATTTCCCACAGTATTCTAAATAGTAGACACTTGAATTTTTTAACCTTTATTTCCATTAATATCTTACCACCTGTTGGCTCCAATTCGCATATTTTGGGCCATTCATCAAGAACAAAAGTAAATCGTCACTAACCTAGAACACGTCCATGTCCTAGTTTTAAAGCAAGAAAAGTAGCGCCAGTTAAATAACTAGTAATGTGACTGACTTCCAAGAACCCATTTGGAGATCGGGACTGTCCCGTCGAACTGATGGGTTACTATTAAAGAACTTCCCTTTGTATTGTCAAAATATGATTGTTCTTTAAATAATAGTTTTCACACTTAAAAGTAAAGCATACAATATGTAGTAATAGTTAAAAAATAAGTGGTTATGTATGTACAAGTCATTACCGAGTTTTATATAAAATGTTACTAATCAATGAGTTAACAAATAATACATATACTTTTTACTTTTCTTTGAAATCTTTTCTCCACTACTATATTTTTTGTTAAACATTTTAAAATAAATTACAATTTATTAATTCATAAATTGTAATGCTTTTAAGCAGAAAAATACTAAATTATAAAATAGCTATTATATTTAAAGATTTTATAAATTATTTATTCTTTAATTATATTGCGCATACTAATAGGACAAAAGCAAAGCGAGTAAAATATTAGAAATAATATGTAATACAAAAAGCAATTTTTTAACAAGATGAAATTTTTAAAATTAAATTATATTTCACTCATATTTTAATAATTTTAGTAAGAATCCGTAGAAGACTTTAAAAAGTAAGCTTTGGAATACATTTTTATTACAAGAGAATTACCGGAATTTAAAAAAATAATAGCAGCTTTGCTAACACATTGAAAGAGAATTTTGATCAAAGATAAGTTATTTTTATTAGAGATATACTATTCTCTCAGTAAGTTCCCTACTACCACCTTATCGCCATAAAGTCAAGGGTAAACATCTAAATACCTGTAACTAGTTGACACATTTTAAGGTGAGCCTAACAACTTCACCCATTTCCTTCCTAAAAGCGATTAAATCAATATACATCTGATATCGCACTCTAAGTTGTCACATTTTATCTGAAATATTTTGTTGTAACTACAACCATGTAATTCAAACATTTCGCACTCAATATCACATATATTGTAGCGATGAAGGCTATAACAAACATATAAGTATGTATGTACTATTAAGTGCAAATGCTACATACTTAAATTATGTATTTATTAATGCAAAAAATTATTAAGAAATACTATACAATTAATAATTTATATCACAATGTGTTGACGGGTTTTTTCACAGTTTTCAAAAGTACACCCTACAATACTGTATCAATTTGAAATGAAGATGTTTATGGAGGAAATAATTATTTACTATCTGTCTATCTATCTATCTATCTATCTATCTATCTATCTATCTATCTATCTATCTATCTATCTATCTATCTATCTATCTATCTATCTATCTATCTATCTATCTA
>NC_060952.1:77213971-77223066 GCF_022045245.1 Lucilia cuprina
TAGACTAGACTATAGACTAGACTATAGACTAGACTATAGACTAGACTATAGACTAGACTATAGACTAGACTATAGACTAGACTATAGACTATACACTAGACTAGACTACATAGATACAAGTACATTTAACAGCTATACAAAATGATAGACTGATTTTGACCATTTTTAATAGACTTCGTCGTTATCAAAATGTGCCACATTTAATGAAATTGTCTTGAAAATTGCTACAGTGCGTACAAGGTTTACATGGCACAAGGCACCTATTATATTTATTTGAGATGTATTTCTACGAAAAAGTGTTCCACGGACACATATAACACATTAAACACTAATATGTTATATTTAAACACATATAACACATTAAACACTAATAGTAATTTCCATTCACACCACGAAAATAAAATCTACTAAATATTACTTAAATGCCTTGTAGACACTTTGAACTTTAATAAATATTTAGATGTCAACAGCAGCGTAATTTGTGTGGACTTTAACCCACCGATCGGAAACAATATTAAACATGTCAAGAGTTGAAAAAAATCACAGAAATTAATTACACAATACCAAAATTTTTTTTTTTACTTTAAGCCTGCTATTAATACGCTTAGCAATATTTTCATTTTATACTTGCAAGCATTTTTTATGCTTTTCGCATTTAACCAATTGGAAAAAAATAACCAAAAACTAATTCCCACACTCTATCAAAGCGAAAAGCAAGAAAACACTAAATACATTAAACATACAAGCAGATACAAGCGTATAAATTCATATAAACATAGATACAATATTTATACGTACGAAAAATTAAAGAGATAGAAGAAAAAAAATGAACAGAAGAAAATTTTTCATTGATTTTTGTGCAACAAACCACCAAATAACTGCACACAATGTGAATCATGTAATAGTTTTGGTACTGTCTGTCTGTCTGACTCTATCTTTACGTCCGTCTGTTTGTGTGCAATAGTTGGGAAAAGAAAAAAAATCGCGCAATTTCAATAATTATTGCGTGACTTAAAAACAAAACACCACAGAAAATACTGAAATAGAAAATACTTGTAAATGATAATTTTTCTTTTTATTAAGGAAAAAAATATATATAGAAAAAGATGCGTACTTAAAGACAAATAAATACTACTAGCATGACTATTTCAAAACATTTGAACGTGAGGCGGCTTATCAAATAGAAATTCTATTGATGTGGCTTTAAACCTGCAGTGGAACAAGTTGGTCATAATCACTTATAACTGCTGTTATAAATTTTTGTGGAGAAAA
The DNA here is from genome assembly GCF_022045245.1 of Lucilia cuprina. Lineage (NCBI taxonomy): Eukaryota > Metazoa > Arthropoda > Insecta > Diptera > Calliphoridae > Lucilia > Lucilia cuprina. The sequence continues at coordinate 77,215,244 of NC_060952.1, forward strand.
AAATCAATATATAAAATCATTAATACTTTAATGTCTATTGATGTTTTCTTTAAATGGACTTCGTTTAATACTAATAAAAAACAACAACAACAAAAAATCTGCGGATGTTTCAAAAACTGAAGTGGACACTAGTTGATTGGATCAGATATATCAAGTCCAACCAATTATTTATATTCTGGTTTGATTTTAGACAATACCACTTTATGAATTATGAATTTCAACAAAATTCTATAAATGCCAAATTTGATCAAAGTTCTTGAAGATCGGTTCATAATTTCGATCACATATAAAAGCTTTAAAGAAAATTTATAAAGATCATGTTAGCAAATGATGCGGTATTTAATAATTAACCTTTTTTAAATGATATTGACATTGATGATACATTTGAGAAGGCTGGAACCGATCGTGTTGGCTGCCTCTGACATACTTCTGAAAAGATCAATCCGAAATTACTATAGCGCATGTTGTGATGGTGGCTACATCAGTTTCGCAATAGCCATTTTTATACCCTACATCAGTATAGTGGGAAGGGTATTAAGCGTTTGTGCTGATGTTTGTAACACCCGCAAATATTGGCCGTACATCGGTAATGTATACCAATCGGCTCAGAATCACTTTCGGATCGATTTAGCTATGTCCGTCCGTATGTATTTATGTCTGTCTGTCTGCGTATCTCTCTGTGTGTCCATGCAAAGTTTGTGCTCATGCAGGTCGCAACTTTTATGTTAATTTAAGGACATTTGGCACATATACTTCTTTTGGTCCAAGAATTCAAATTACTCTACTACCATTTATAAGAATAGATCCATATTAACCCTCACCCCCATATGAACCCTATTGTGGAAAATCTATTTTTATTCCCTACACCACTTTAGTGTGGAGGGTATATTTATTGCTGATGTTTGCAACGCACAATAATATTGGTCCTATACCCATCTTAAAGTATTAACAATCGATTCAGAATCATTTTCTGAGTCGTCTTAGCTATGTCTGTCCGTCAATGTAAACCGTTTAATCACACTACAGATCGCGATTTTAAATATAATTCTATGAAATTTAGTACATGATCTGCTATTGTTCCAGGGACGAAGCCTGTTGAAAATGGTTTACATCGCTCGATTATTTTACCTAGCCCCCATACAACTGAACCCACCGAATAGGGCTTTTAAACCTTGTAACAAAACTACAGGTCACTATTTTGAAAAAATTCAATGAAATTTGGTACATAATCTTCTATGGTACCGTAAATAAGGCCTGTTGAAAATAGTTAACATTGGTCCATTATTTCACCCGAATAGGGCTTGTAAGCCTTGTAATCAAACTACAGGTCGAAATTTTAGAGTTAATTCAATGAAATTTGGCACACGTCTTCTATGGTACCGTAAACGAAGCCTGTTGAAAATAGTTTACATCGGTCCATTATTTCACCTAGCCCCCATACAACTGAACCCGCCGAATAGGGCTTTTAAGTTCATAATTATGTTTAATATACTCATATCTCGACATAAAGCTGCAAAACCAAGTTCTATACTAGACTGGATGACCCTCATAATAATAAATTTGACTTAAATGTCCACAATTTTATTCAACAATGATGGCCTTTAGTATGCATTTTTGAGGCAAGGTATAATTAGCCCCCATACAATCGTACCCCCCGAATCGGGCCTTTAGGCTCATAAGTACGTTAAATGTTTTATAATGTCAACGAAAATCAGCAAAAATTAGTTTTATAGAACAGTAATTGACAATACTAATTTTTATTGTGATCGGGCCTCATTTGACCCTAGCCCCCATACAGACTCCCCTTCAGAAAATGACTTGAAGGTCAAAATTAACTTGTAATTACTTATAAATCTACATAAATGACTTTGTAGTAGACGTAAATTCATCTACCAGAATTTATAAGGATAGGCCCATATTTACCCCTTCTCCCCTATGAGCTCTCTTGTAGAAAATGTCTCTATTTTGTCAACAATAAGTAGAAATATTCCACAATAAAACAAATTAAATGCTTTATTAAAAAAAATTTCAAAATTTTAACATACTGACTGGTGTAGGGTATCATACGGTCGGCAATGTCCGACTATAAATTCATACTTGTTTAATTTTGTAAAAGGTGTAGGGTATTATATAGTCGGCCACCTCCGACTATAATTTCTTATTTGTTTTGTTTAAAATAAAAAAAAGTATCAGGCATTAAGTTATAAATCAAATTAAATGCAGAATGATTGGTGTAGGGTACATATGATTGGTCAGGCCCGATTTTAATACTTGTTTTTATATAGAAGATTACACAAATCGAAAATAAAATATTACGACATATTTATGGGAATAATGACTCTAAATGTGAAATTCCAAATAAATCAATGTGTTAATTTATTTTTTCCTTAACCACCCACTGTGCAATAATTCATAAAATAAACATAAATAGTTTAAACTGGTACTGCAGCTTCACCATTATATATGTATTTCACATTAACTATACAAAAGAATAAATAAATATCATTTTAATTTTTATTTTAATTTAATATTAATTTTATTTTATTGAAAAAAATTTTTACAGCGTTAATATCGCTATTGTACTATTGTATTAGTTTATTAGTAAAACGTGCACTATTAATCATTTTAATTAACTAATTAAGCATGGATATTTTTTTTGTTTCTATTTTGTTTTTTTTCTTTAATTCACCAGCTATGAGAGAGTTCGTTCGAAAAAAAGAGACAAATTTGTTTAACAAATAAAAATCATAAATTAATGTTCATTTTATCAATGTGTCTGTTGTTTTAATTTGATTTTCTTGTGTTTGTTTATAATAATTTTTAGTTTAAATACTCATTTATACACAAAAAATACAAATGACATTAATAAAACACAATAATTTTTAAATCTAATTAATTAAATTTTAAATATTATTTAGTTTTTTTTATTAGCAAAAGATTTCAAACGTTTTGTTACCGCCTTATATGATTAAAATAACAACGATGATATACCAAACAATTAAGAGTTCTACATTTGGCTGTGGCGAATCTTATGCACCCTTTACCATGGTGTTATAAACAAAATTGTCAGTAAAAAATTTGTTATAAAAGAAGTGTAGTCGGGCATGTCCAACCATATGATAACCTACACCAGTGAGTATATTCACAATGTGGATTATTGTTTAAATGATAAAGCATTTAATTAGTTAATTCCGGAATATTTTTACATATTTTTGAAAATAAAACATTTTTTCAATAAAAGGGTTCATATGACCTTAAGGCGTATTCTTGTAAATTTTGGTAGAGGTATTTACGTCCACTTTTAAGTTTTTTTATGCAGAATTGTAGTTATGTGAATTTTGAACTTCAAGTCATTTTCCTGAAGAGAAGTTTGTATAGGGCCTAGAATCAAATAAGATCCTATATCAGCTGGTGATCATTTAAAATTCTATTTAACACGGTTTTGCCGTTTTTTTTTTTTATTTGGGCCAGCACTCAGGGGTCATACCCTGAGTGCTGGTGAAGCATTGTATTGGAACTAGGAAAAAAAACCGAGATACTTAAAAAATGTGTTTAGTCCATCGGACATCGCACTGTAGTGACTTTACACTGGAAACTCGAGGACTGGTCGCCCGCGGGACAGAGTTTCGGAGTTTGTTCCAGTTATTAAAGAATTCTCATGGGCTCCTGATGGATCGTGGTTAAGAGGCAGGTGCACGGTGAAATTTTTTGATCTAGTCACTCACAGAGGAATGAATTTGGAACTAAGCGATTGAAATTAGTTAGTATTAAGTGTATGTGAGACAGGATGATTATAGTATCTGTGTCTCCCGTATACATAGAGTGAGTGTGTCGTATCGTCGTGAAATAAGTCCTGCCGTATCAGCCTTTTTTCATGGTAAACCGACGTGTTAACGTAAAGCAGTTAGACATTCATACACACGGACAGACAGACAGACGGTTAAATGGTCAGACAAACTTGTGGCTAAATCAAATTCGATTTCTATAAGATTTCAAAATATATGTACAATATCCTTAATAGGATTGGAAAATCATATATAGAAATTTCAAACGGAATGATACACTTATATGCATACTTATATGCTTCTTACAAAGGTGAAGGGTATACAAAAATGAAGACAATAAACTAAAGACACTTGTTTATAGATGTGTGTGAGTGTATATAAATAAATTATTTTATTTTTTATTAGCTAAACGGTTTACACTAGCAGTGAAATTTTTTTGTGATACTACTTTTTGTTTAGTAGGAGTGGCTACACCCATTGTACTTTGCTACCCTAAAAGCAATATAGGGCTCTAACTGTTATATTATCTCAGAGGGTGTGGCATACTATGAAATTTTCAAAAGAATCGGTTCAGCCGATTTCCACAATTTCATTACTTTTGTATTCCTTTTATTTTTGTTTATTTTGCTTAACAAGTTTGAAACTACTATCTAAAGGACTTTTTAATAACGACTACATCCCAAATACGGTTTACGTTATATAATTAAGATAAAACTCACATTAGCTTACAAATCACAAATTCTATAAGTACTTATAAATATTTACTTACACAAAATATGAACTGTTTCTTCTTGTTCGTTAGTTTCCTGTCCTACTGCAAACACCTCTTCTAAGTTATTTTATTGAGAGTCTAAAGCTACGTTCACAGCTATCAAATATTTGACGAAAATAACGTGACCCCTGATTTATATATATTTATTTTCACAAACCTAAGATATTTTTGACGACATGTCGCGACATCTGTTTAGAAGATCTTAATGTTTCAAAGTTATTTGCAATTACAAAAATCATGCAGAATCAGATTAAATTTCCAAAAAATAGTGGTTACGTCTTTTTCGTCAAATATTTGATAGGTCTGAAAGTACCTTAAGAATGGGTTTCACACAGAAAAACAATTTTCTTTCTTTGTGTGTGTGTGTGTAAAAATGACATCAATGACATATCGCGACATCTGTTTAGAAGATCTTAATGTTTCAAAGTTATTTGCAATTACAAAAATCATGCAGAATCAGATTAAATTTCCAAAAATAGTGGTTACGTCTTTTTCGTCAAATATTTGATAGGTCTGAAAGTACCTTAAGAATGGGTTTCACACAGAAAAACAATTTTCTTTCTTTGTGTGTGTGTGTGTGTAAAAATGACATCAATAACATATGCAAAGAAAATAGCTAAATGTAAAATAAATTACTTATTTGTAAGATTATATATAAGTCATCATAAAAACACTTATAAGTAATGCACAGGGTAAGTTGTTTTCATTAAAAAGTAAGTGGTTATGTAAGTACTAGCTATTAAACAGTTTTTACTTTTCTTTTGGGATTATTAAACCAAATATACTTGAATTAGTGAACAAACAATTAATCAAATTTAGTAAGTACTACTATTTAGTAAGCCAGGTACAAATTTTCAGCTCTATCGATCGAGTACTACCGGATTTAGAGGTGGCAAACATGGATATTTTGATCGTCCAAATACTGTTAGTAGTGTTAGTAGGACTTATATAGCAAAATTTTGAATGAAATTAATTTTCTATAGTTAACTATCTTATGATGACAGCTTACTATAAAAAACTGTTGTGTTGGAGTACATTACTATAGGTAAACGTGTTAGGAAAACATTTTACTATAGTAAACAGTTTTTGAAAGACATTTTTCTATTACAAAGTGTGTTAAGACTCACTCTACTGTAGTAAACTGTTTTAGGAGATATTTTGCTGTAGTAAAATTGGTTAGTAAGACTTTGTATATAGTAAAAGGAGTGTACTATTGTGCATATAGTAGGCTTGATACAATTTTTCAGTTCTATCGGTCAAGAACTACTGGACTTTGAGGGGGTCCAACTTAGATATATAAAACCCAGTATGTTTTATACAAATGAGTGTAAGTTTTCACATATTGATCCTAGTAAAAGTTATCCAATGAAGTCCATATATTAATGTCTTCGTAGGTTCAACTAAAAAAAATTTGGATGAAATTTTAACAAATATTTCTTCTATGCTGTCTCTTAACTGTTTAGTTCCGTAAGCGCGAATTTTGAATTCAAACGCCTACATCGAAAAGACCTAGAAACCCGAAATTTGTCACAAATATTATTTCTAATTTTTGGAATTTCTCAAATGTCATAAAATGAATTATGAAATAAATATGCAAACACTTTAAATCTATAATTGTATATAGCTTGATTTTTAGCATAAATAAAATATAAATAACTGACATTAATAAATTGTCATTGTCATTTTAAAACGTAAATACTTGTATACAATGTATTTTAAATAATTGTGTAAGATAAATTATTTTCATCTTCATGGTATAATTTAATATTGAAAATAGCATAACGGAGCGTTTATAAATCTTAGTTTATTTTTAAAAAAATTATTTCAGTTTTTTATTTTGCATATAGACAGGAAGCCAATGATAACTTATGAACTCGTAAATTATGCAACAAGTGTCATTTAAATATATAGTTTCTATAGTATTTTTTCTTATTTCCTACCCAAACTAAATTTGTCTTGTATCTTTAAGATATAGACGGTATAAGTTTGTGACAATTTTGTTGTTGCCACTGAGTGCTAATATGGTGAGCGCTGTGAAATATTTTAGCTGAATTTTTTTTTGTCGAATATCTGGCCAATGAACTTGTTTTTTTTTTGAGTTTATTTGGTTTGTTTGGTTTATGGTATATATGTATATGTTTGTATGTTTGATTCTTTCAACTAACACCTACATTTAGCTTTAATTAAATATATTAAGCGTTAAGAAATTTATCAATATGTCAACGGGTATTTTTATCGGTTTTAATATGTACCCTATAAAATTAAGTTGATTTTGGGAATTACATTTTAATAGCTTAAACTTTTAAATTAAAATCTTATTTTTTTCAAGTAATGTCATACTGACCAAAATTAAGATAAAATTTAACTAAAACCTAAATTTCATATTCTTTTTATATAATAAAAAATATTTAAAATTAGAAGTTTAAAATTTGCATTATATACTTAAATTATTTGTGACAAAGTACCGCCTTTAAAAGTCGTTGCTTGACGTACGTTTCCGTCTCCATATTAAATGAAAAAAAATTAATACAATAACATTATAAAATTAAAGCTTGATCAATTATTTATTATATTTTGATTTATTTTTCTCTAAATAACATGTTCCACTAATCAGATGCAAGAACATTTTTCAAATAATGTAAATAATAATTAATTATAATTAACACTTGAATAATACATAAATATTTTTAAATTCGTTCATTGAGCTGACAAAATATAACTGTGTTATTTTTTTTTATTATATGTATATTTATAAAACTGTAGAACAACAAAACAAGAACTTTTTGAAATACTATTTTAAAATACGACAAATTCCTTGAACTTTTAGTTCCTAATAATAAGCTTAAAGTCGCATTTATTGTTATTTCTTTTTATCGATTTTTTTAAATTAGTTAAAATGAAAACTAGCATAGACGGTTTAAATTTATTTTCTATCAAATTTTAAAAAAAGTGTAATTAATTTAAGGTTTAAAAAATAAACGGTTATTGATGGTTAAAATTAAAGTTATTTATTAAAGCGAGGAGAAAACGTGCTATAAACTCAAGCAAAATTTTCATACATTAAGTCATCTTGAAATATAAATAGATTCCATATATCGATATGTTTCGGATTTTGTAAAAAGTCGTTAAATGAAAAAACTTTGCTATTTAAGTCTTTGTTAGTTCAGTTCTAGTTTAGTTCTAGTTCAGTTCTAGTTCAGTTCTAGTTCAGTTCTAGTTCAGTTCTAGTTCAGTTCTAGTTCAGTTCTAGTTCAGTTCTAGTTCAG
>NC_060952.1:77223166-77224573 GCF_022045245.1 Lucilia cuprina
ACTAGAACAGAACTAGAACAGAACTAGAACAGAACTAGAACAGAACTAGAACAGAACTAGAACAGAACAAGAACAGAACTAGAACAGAACTAAAACAGAACTAGAACATAACTAGAACAGAACCACAACAGAACCACAACATAACTTAAACAGAACTAAAAAACAAATATAATAGAACTGGTACACTAATATCATAGATCGAATTTAATAACTTTTCACACTGCTATCGAGCATTTGCGTAACGTAATTTTAATGAGACTCTATATGCGTTTGAATAGCTGTCATAAATATGTTTTTGTTTTCGTTTTTCTATTCTATTCATAAATTGTTAATGTTACAATAAATTGGTTAGATGATTTGTTGTTGTGCTCAATCGACAGCAAGCACCAACTAGCTCATATATATATTTGAAAATTGCCTGCGAATGAACTATTAAATAAATAGTAATAATAATATTATTTTGTATTATTAAAAAAATATTTAATAATATATTGCATGTTTTGAGACATGTGTATGGGTAATGTTAAACATTTTGTGTAAAATTTTGTTGGCGTTTTTTTTTCGTATTTTACGCACAAGTGTTTCCAATGCAAACATAGAGTTGAAATAAAGTGTTGGTGTTGTTATTGATTTTTCATAAACGAAAAATTATTAATTTTTTGCACCCCAACATGTTTAATATTTACTTGTTACATTTTTTTTTTGTTATTTTGCTTTGTTACAATATTAATAAATTATTATTAGCCATATTTCGGTTTGTTCATATAGATTTAGTTGTATTTGTGAAAATGAGGCCATTTTTGTTAATTACAAATAACAATTTAATAAACAACACAAAACGGACATGAAATAATTTATTATAACTTTATTTCTATATAAGATTCTTGGAAATTGCTTGGTTTGGTTTTTTTATATAATTTTTAATAAAAAAATTTTCCTTGTTGAGTTATTTTATATAGCGTGGAATAAAATTCTTTGAATTTTACATGACATAAACTTTAACACTGTATAAATAGTTATAATTTGTTAGTTACGTTTTTATTGGCAAAGAAGTTATTTATTAAAAAGGTTATGGTTTAAATGTATATTATATAAATAACCAGATTTTTTAAAAGATAATTTATATGTTATGTAATAATTATCACTTTACAGCTGAAAAAACTAAACCTGAACCGAACTAGAACTGAACTAGAACTGAAAGGAACCGAACTGGAACCGAATTAGAACTGAACTATAACTGAACTAGAACTGAACTAGAACTGAACTAGAACTAGAACTGAAAGGAACCGAACTGGAACCGAATTAGAACTGAACTATAACTGAACTAGAACTGAACTAGAACTGAACTAGAACTGAACTAGAACTGAACTAGAACTGAACTAGAACTGAACTAGAACTGAACTAGAA
>NC_060952.1:77224673-77228095 GCF_022045245.1 Lucilia cuprina
GTCTATAGTCTAGTCTATAGCCTAGTCTATAGTCTAGTCTATAGTCTAGTCTATAGTCTAGTCTATAGTCTAGTCTATAGTCTAGTCTATAGTCTAGTCTATAGTCTAGTCTAGTCCAGTCTAGTCTAGTCTATATTCTAGTCTATAGTCTAGTCTAGTCTTTAATATAGTCGAGTGTAGTCTATAATCTAGTCTAGTCTATAGTCTAGAATATAGTCTAGTTTTTTGTCTTTTTGAATCAAAAGAATAAATTCTTTTAAATATCTGCCATCATTTACTTTTTATTTGAAAAACATGAAAAGTTCTCACGCACTTCAAACACATTAAGGTGCAAATATAGTGAGTGTGTGTGAGTGTAATTCTGTAGTGTTATTTTATTTTCGTTTTTTTACAAATCCATAAACAAATCAAGTTCAAACAAAAATTCTTGGAGCGTATGATTTTTATGCGCAAACAACACAACAGAAAACTAAAAATAAAAAAAATGTTTTGTAACATTAAACCCGCCAACAACATAAAATTATTAAAGTCCAGCTGGTCTACAAAGAAAAAAAAAAACAATTTTTAAACGGGAATGGATGCTTGATGGAAAATTGGAAATGCAAAAGTTTTGATAATAAAACTTAAAGTTTTGAGATGGAATTTCTGTTGTAAAAACATAATATCTTTGTGATTGTGAAAATATAATTTTCTTCTATATCTCAATAACCTTTTTTAGCATTCTATACATTTATTGTATGAAACCTAAACAAAATTCTATTAAAAGCCGAAATATATGTTTAAAAAAAAAGATTCAGAATAAGATATTGAAACAACAATCTTCTACAGATAGTAAACATTCCACCTTAATCGTTTCCAAATTCCCATTCAGTTCATTCTTCTTTTGGACATTCTCAAGTATTTCGGATATATTGATATTTTCATGGGCTTTCCAACAATAATATTTAATATATAATGTTATCACCAATAATTTTACTTTTCGCATCCTTCCCACGATTTATGAAAAATTTGTTTGTAAACATATATACGTTATAAAAAATGTACGTTGGAGTGTTCTTACGTTTCAAGACAATTGATTAGAACACACCTTCTAGAGTTCGTATGTCAATTAAATTAAAAACACTGTCTGTTTATATACATACCGTTAAATGCAAAAAATAAGTAATTTCCGCTGTAAAGTATAAATTTATTTAAATGTATTTTTAAATTTTAAACAAATTTTTATTTAGTTCTATTTTCGTTCTTAGGAATTCCTTCCCTAACAGTTTTTTTTTTTTTGCATTCGTTTTAAATTTAACAACATTTTTAATTGAAATTCATTAATATTTGTGTCGAATACGAGATTTTATGTGTACGCAACATTTACTCCAGCACGCGTTGAAATCTATGTTTTGTTTAATTTATTTGTTACTGTAATTAGATATTGGTGTTTTCTGACTATATAAGTTTTTTTTTTTCAAACACTTTTTTTGCAAAACATTATTTTGTAATTTAAATTATTTTCTGTATTGAACATGTTGTTTTATCATTTTATAAAGGTAGGCAAGTGATGTAATTTTCATGTTTCACGTCGTGTTGTCCAGTTGATATTTTTGTTTAGATCCTTCTTATCAACAACAAGTTAACACTGATTTTTTATTTATTTTTATTTTTCTAAATGAAGTCAAATAATTGTAACTTAAGAGAAGTTTATTTATATGTATGTTGGTCAAGACCAACTATTGTCAATAACTCATATAGTCGGCGTTAAATGTGTTAAAGGTGGTTATTGGTTGTTATAAATTTAAATAATAAAATTGTATACTTGATAGGTGGTTTTTGAGAGAAATTACTAATATTTCAGCCTATATAAAAATAGTTTTAAATCATATAAACTAAGAAACTTATTTGGATAAAAAAGTTGTCCCTTTTATTTAAGTAAATAAAAATATTTATAAACTTGAATAACTGTATTCTAATCCATATACAAAAAAGTGCTTCTGTCTTAAGTCTTTTGTTTTATATCACTTAATATGCACCCCACTTTTCTAAATCACTCAATTAAAATTATTAAAAAAATCTATTATATAATTTAATTTTATTACTGTAGACATCAATGCGAAATTTGTTTTATGTTGTTAATATTTTTACCTTGATCTAGAATTTTTTCCTATTAATTAATCACCTAATGACTGAAACTTCAAAAGCAACATCACGACATTTTTTTCTTGCTGCATTAAATATAAAATAAAACGTAGTACTACAACAACTAATCAATAAACGCAGATAAAAACAACAACTTACACCTCATACAATTTTATAAACAAATGAGAAAAAAGCAACGAAAAGTGCGGTTAAGCTTATTTGACATGTGTAAATACTGGTACTCGTAAACAATGTATGCACGAGTACATGACAAGTGCGTAAAATGATTTTGTATCTTGAACGTGAATTTGTGAATCTACATAAATTATACCGGCAGTTTAATTAGCATTATTCATATTAGTTTTTAAAAAACTTTGTAGCGAAGGCTGTTGAATAATTTCTTTTGAGCAAAACTATAAGAGAACTAGAAGAGTAAAATTAGAGCATAACTAGATAAGAACTAAAACATAACTAAAAAAGAACTAGAACAGTACTGGAACAGAACTACTAAAGAACTAAAAAAGAGCTAGAACTTGAACAGTTCTAGTTCATAAACTTAAAAAAAATTGTGTTCTAATCCATATACAAAAAAGTGCTTCTGCCTTAAATCTTTGTATTATATCACTTTTTTTATTATTCACTGGAACAGAATTAAAACATAACTGAAACAGAACTAAAACAAAATTAGAACAGAATTAGAACAGAACTAGAATAGAACTAAAACAGAACTAAAAAAAACTAGAACAGAATTAGAACAGAATTAGAACAGAACTAGAACAGAACTAAAACAGAACTAGAACAGAACTAAAACAGAACTAGAACAGAACCAGAACAGAACTAGAACAGAACTAGAACAGAACTAGAACAGAACTAGAACAGAACTAGAACAGAACTAGAACAGAACTAGAACAGAACTAGAACAGAACTAGAACAGAACTAGAACAGAACTAGAACAGAACTAGAACAGAACTAGAACAGAACTAGAACAGAACTAGAACAGAACTAGAACAGAACTAGAACAGAACTAGAACAGAACTAGAACAGAACTAGAACAGAACTAGAACAGAACTAGAACAGAACTAGAACAGAACTAGAACTGAAGTAGAACAGAACTAGAACAGAACTAGAATAGAACTAGAACAGAACTCGAACAGAACTAGAACAGAACTAGAACACAACAGAAGTAGTAGAGAACAGAACTAGAACAGAACTAGAACAGAACTAGAACAGAAATAGAACAGAACTAGAACAGAACTAGAACAGAACTAGAACAGAACTAGAACTAGAACAGAACTAGA
>NC_060952.1:77228195-77319379 GCF_022045245.1 Lucilia cuprina
ACTATAGACTAGACTATAGACTAGACTATAGACTAGACTATAGACTAGACTATAGACTAGACTATAGACTGGACTATAGACTAGACTATAGACTAGACTATAGACTACTCTATAGACTAGACTATAGACTAGTCTATAGACTAGACTATAGACTAGTCTATAGACTAGACTATAGACTAGTCTATAGACTAGACTATAGAGTAGACTATAGACTAGACTATAGACTAGACTATAGACTAGACTATAGACTAGACTGTAGACTAGACTACAGACTAGACTGTAGACTAGACTACTTACTCCCAAAGTATAACAAACACGACTCTTTTAAGATTCTGTTGCAAAATACAGCCTCAGTTTTAACGTTATAAACACTATTAAGCGTAGTTATGTACATATGTGTATGTTTTTCTTGAATTTTTTTTTTTGCGCATTTTGCTAAAATTTTAAACATTTTTATATACTAGCTAAAATATGACTATGGGTTTCATTCTGTTGAAATAAATTTTAAGATTGTTATCAGATTCAGCATTTATACGTGTGTAGCAGCCAACACCAACACTGAATTGAAACGGCAGTGCACTGACGCACCAACTCAATCGCATTTACATGCATTACAATAATAAATAATGCGTATTTTTTCTATATATTTTAGATTTAAAAAAAAAAACTTTGTTTGATTTGAAAAATATAATTTTTTTTTCATGGAATAACAAATATCGTGATGTCTAAGTTATGATTATATTTTAAACACTGTGTTAAATTTTTTTATTATTATTATTAGTATTTTATATTTTGTTGTTGTTGTTTAAGGTAGTTTTCATTGAAATTTATATAAATTTTGATTTTTTGTACTATTTTATGTTTTTTCTTCACGAAAAAAAAGGAAAAATATACAAAAACACTTTGAAAAATGTTTTAGATTTATGTTGATTTACAACATCACATTTAGATGACAAACAAGCTACAAATCATGATAAATACGAGCACGTATTCTATATGATTTTTTTTCGTTTTTGTTTTTTTTCGAATATATGATTTTAATTTATAAAAAATTATTAAATGTAGTTACTGCTGTACTCGTATGAAACATAACTAAATTCTATGTGTTTAAGTTATTTGTATAAATGAGCAAATTGTGCGTGTTCTTGACTATTTAAATATGTTATTTATGCATTTTAGATTAAATATACATTTATTTTTTCACAAAATGTAAAAAATATACACAAACTTATAATTAATGAAAGATATTTAAAAACTTAGTGGAAAATCATAAATTTTAAAATTTTGAAGTGTCTGTAAATATTGATTGCTTACGTAGTTTTGTTTATACTAAATAAATTAAACGTACTTATTAAAACTGACCATGTAGTGTCTCCTACAAAACAAAATAGTAATAAGCATATCGTTTTCCTTGGTTTAGTCTCAAAACTAAACTGAGAAATGTCACTCTTTAGTTGTCATTGTGGTCAAACAAACAAGAGTTTATTACGCTGCCTATTCCACGAATATCTGAACAGTCACACTTTCATATCAGGGTATTTATGGATTATTTATATTATGGATTCTTTAAGAAACTTTGGAAAAATATAGAGTTATGATAATTAGTATGATATTATATGAATGATAAACATAATAGTTGACTTATAACCTGAAATATATGGGATGTATAGAGGTTGCTGGTAGTAATAACTGAACACATGCAAGTCTGCTTGGTCTCAAACCTAATGATTTCCATTGCAGTTGCAAAGATAGGGGAATGGGAAGGCCTTCTATCTTCTAGACGAATGCCATATACTAGCCAACCAAAAATAGGAATTCATGTTTATGATAAACTGATTAAATACCATTCTAAACATTTTGAAAACCATTGATTTATGTTATCATATCGTCGGACATTGCCGACTAAAATTAGACCTTACACTACTTTAGCGGAGATGTTTGTGAAGCACAAGTACGCCAATCGGCTTAGGATTATTTGTGGAGTCGACTTAGCTATGTCCGCCCGTCTTTCCGTTTGTCTTTCCGTCCGTCTATCAATCCGTCTATGTAAATTTTTTTAACAAACTACAGGTCGTAATTTTGAAGATAATTCAATTAAATGAAATTTTGTACATGATATTCTATAGTACCGTAAATGACGTCTATTGAAAATGATTGCAATTGATCCATTACTTCACCTAGCCCATACAACTGAACCCCCGAATAGAGCTTGTAAACCTTGTAATCAAACTACAAGTCGCAATTTTTGAAATGAACTTTTATGATACCGTAGACGAAGCCTATTGAAAATAATTAACATCAGTCCATTATTTCACCTAGGCACCATACAACTGGACCCGCCAAATAGGGCATTTAAGTTCGTAATTATATAATATATATATACGGGTCCGATTCCCATCTGGTTAAGGAGCGCACAACAGGCCAGATAGTGGCCTAGGTGTATTTCTTCGGATTTGATGTGTATACATCCTCCTTTCAAACTAACTAACTATCTCGACAAAAAGCTGCAAAACCAAGTTCTATGACCCTCATGAAGTTTATAATTATAGGGCGTCATTTGACCCTAGCCCCTATCAAAGGCCCCCATCAAAATTTTTCTTAAATATCCACAGTTTTATTAAACAATAAATGGCTTAAGTATATCTGAGGCAAGGTACAATTTAACTTAAATGCTTTATTATAAAAACTTAATCACATTTTATTCGTGTACAGGTGTAGGGTATTATATGGTCGGCCTCGCTCGACTATAAATTCTTACTTGGTTTTCAGTTGGTTAGTTAGGTAGTTAGTTAGTTAGTTAGTTAGTTAGTTAGTTAGTTAGTTAGTTAGTTACTTAGTTAGTTAGTTAGTTATTTAGTTAATTAGTAAGTTAGTTAGTTAGTTAGTTAGTTAGTTAGTTAGTTAGTTAGTTAGTTAGTTAGTTAGTTAGTTAGTTAGTTAGTTAGTTAGTTAGTTAGTTAGTTAGTTAGTTAGTTAGTTAGTTAGTTAGTTAGTTAGTTAGTTAGTTAGTTAGTTACTTAGTTACTTAGTTACTTAGTTACTAAGTTACTTAGTTACTTAGTTACTTAGTTAGTTAGTTAGTTAGTTAGTTAGTTAGTTAGTTAGTTAGTTAGTTAGTTAGTTAGTTAGTTAGTTAGTTAGGTAGTTAGTTAGTTTGTTAGTTAGTTAGTTAGTTAGTTAGTTAGTTAGTTAGTTAGTTAGTTAGTTAGTTAGTTAGTTAGTTAGTTAGTAAGTTAGTTAGTTAGTTAGTTAGTTGGTTATTTAGTTAGTTAGATTTATTTGGAAAAAATAAATGCTCATAGATCTTCATTGGACGTTTTGTGTCCCCATGTTGAATCCTAGTTATGTTCAAAACTTTCATGCTCTTAACTAGCAACCGTACAATTACCTTCTAAAACACACTTCATACATTCATAACAATTTTAAATGCTCCACCTTACAACTCCATGCAGGATCCTCCTTGAGAGCAAGCGAGTATAGCTATGAAATTTAACACAAAATTTGCATATGTATGTGTGTGTATGTATGCATATAAGAACCGAAATTAAGCTATTTAATTTTATAAAGTTAAATTTATAAATTTGTATCAAAATTGATTACGATTTCGCTTATTATTACTGAAATGTTACTCACTGAACGTAATATATAATAATATGAAATAGAATCACTTTTTACATCTTTAAGTCATGTTCAAGTGAATGTCTTGTAATCAAAATAAGGACTAATCGCCATATCTAATATTACACAATAAATTTTATGTGAATATCAGTTTTCTTTCGAAACACATATTTTTCTCAAATATTTTAATAATATCAAGGAATTATGTTAAACAATTTTCTTTAATAGAAAAATTGTTGATTACGTAGTGCCAAAATATGATCAATTTTATTAGGTATTAAAATATAAAATTAAAAAAAAATAACAAAAACTTTTTAATTACACCTTTTACGACCTCTGGCTATAAAATGTGGTAGTAAATATGATTTCAGAAATAACAATTAAAATAAAGTTCGTCACCTAAAGTAATTACGTTGCTAATTTTAATCGTTTTTTCTTAAAATACTTGAATACTATTATTAAATGGGTAAGAAACAATACAAATGTTTATACACACACATATATATGTAAAACATACAATACATAAATACAGCTCAACTTGAAATATAAAATACGAGTACATCTAGTGTACAGGAGAAGTGATACATAAATGTCTGAATATGAACAGTAAATAAATTTAAGCCGGATCTAAGCAATTGAATATGATTTGAACCATAACAAAAGATAGTTTAATCTAAACGACTCATTGACTACCTCATAGTTTGTTTAAATGTACAAATGTGTGTGTGTGTTGTCTATGACACATACAGTGGCGGGTTAATAATTTGACTTGTTGCAAAAAAAAAAAAATAAAAATAAAACGGACATACCGCAAACATATAAATATTTTTTTGTTTAGAAACCGCACACATACTTGGCACCTGCATCACAACTACTGCATCAACTAAGATATAATATATCTAAAAATTATAAAAAAAATATTAAATTTAGAAGACATACTGACTACGATATAATAAATATATATGGAGTAAAAATTGGAAAAAAAGATGAATAAACGTTATTGTATGTACATTTGTAACAATTGTTAGAGCTAAGCTCTAGTGTGTCAGTTTAACAAACATCAGCTTTGATTGTGACCAGACACAAAGACGTTGAAATCTTATACATGAAAGCACATGACTTGATGTAAAGATACATATTTTTAAGTTTTTTATACCCTCCACCACCATAAGTGGTGATAGAGGGTATATATAACTTTGTCATTCCGTGTGTAACACCAAGAAATATTCATCTAAGACCCAACAAAGTATATATATTCTGGGTCCTTATCAAATTCTGAGTCGATCTAGCTATGGCCGTCTGTCCGTCTGTCCGTCTGTCTGTGTAAAACACGCTCACGATAAAACGAAGCAATAGAAGTTAACCAAATTCACCCAAAATGTTCTTAGTTTTCCTAAGTTATTTGGTATTGAAAATGGGCAAAATCGGTTCACATCGGGAAAAGTTATGAATCAAAATTTGAAACAACCTCGAAAAAAATAGGCATTTTTTACACATTCTGATGCAATTTTCTCAAAAACTATGCAAGATAATTCCATAAAAATCGGCATACATTCGTTTCCATACAAGAGCTTAATCTCTGTGTAAAATCGCCAGAATCGGTCCACAATTTCATATACCTCCCATACAAAAGTACAAATTCGCGGAAATTTGGTTTTTTGTTAATAACATCCGTCGTAATGTCGACATCTTCACAAAATTTTAGAAATTAAAGTTTTGTGACAATAGAATTTATACAAAGGAAAAATTTTTTGAATGGGTCCATAATTGGTCATAGCTCCCATACAAGGGCCCCTCCCGAAAATCACTTAAACGCGCATAACTCATTACTAAATTAAGATATCGATATAAAATTTGGTACAAGTATTGCTCTTATATACAGAAATATTACAATGAAAGCTTTTTTGATTCGGTCCATAATTGGTCATAGCTCCCATACAAGGTCCCCTCCCGAAAATCAGTTAAACACGCATAACTCATTAGTAAATCAAGATATCGATATAAAATTTGGTACTAGTATTGCTTTTATATACAGAAATATTACAATGAAAGATTTCTTGGATCGGTCCATATTCGGCCATAGCTCCCATACAAGGTCCCCTCCCGAAAATCACTTAAGCGCGCATAACTCATTACCAAATTAAGATATCGATATAAAATTTGGTACAAATATTACTCCTATATACAGAAATATTACAATGAAAGCTTTTTTGGATCGGTCCATAATTGGTCATAGCTCCCATACAAGGTCCCCTCCCGAAAATCAGTTAAACCCGCATAACTCATTAGTAAATCAATATATCGATATAAAATTTGGTACAAGTATTGCTCTTATATACAGAAATATTACAATGAAAGCTTTTTTTGCATCGGTCCATAATTGGTCATAGCTCCCATACAAGGTCCCCTCCCGAAAATCACTTAAACCCGCATAACTCATTACTAAATTAAGATATCGTTACAAAATTTGGTACAAGTATTGCTCTTATACATACAAATATTACAATGAAAGATTTTTTGGATCGGTTCATATTTGGTCATAGCTCCCATACAAGGTCCCCTCCCGAAAATCACTTAAACAAGTATAACTCATTACTAAATTAAGATATCGATATAAAATTTGGTACAAGTATTGCTCTTATATACAGAAATATTACAATGAAAGCTTTTTTGGATCGGTCCATAATTGGTCATAGCTCCCATACAAGGTCCCCTCCCGAAAATCAGTTAAACCCGCATAACTCATTACTAAATTAAGATATCGATATAAAGTTTGGTACAAATATTTATCTTATATACAGAAATATTACAATGAAAGCTTTTTTTGGATCGGTCCATAATTGGTCATAGCTCCCATACAAGCTCCCCTCCCCAAAATAACTAAAACGCACATAACTCATTACTTAATTACGGTATCCATATAAAATTTGGTACTAGTATTGCTTTTATATACAGAAATATTACAATGAAAGATTTTTTGGATCGGTCCATATTTGGTCATAGCTCCCATATAAGGTCCCCTCCCGAAAATCACCTAAACGCACATATCTCATTAGTAAATTAAGATATCCATATAAAATTGGTTGCAAGCATTGTTCTCACATAAAGGAATACTACCACGAAATCTTTTTCTGATCGGTCCATAATTCGTCATAGCTCCCATATTAGTTCCCCTTCCGAAAAACACTTAAACACGTACAACTCATTACTTAATTAAGATATTCATATAAAATTTGGTACAAGTATTTATCATATACAAAAAATATTACTAAGAAATTTTTTTCCATCGGTCTATAACTGGTCATAGCTCCCATACAAGGTCTTCTCCCGAAAATAACTAAAACGCACATAACTTATTACTAAATTAAAATATCCATATAAAGTTTGGCACAAGTGTTGCTCATATACAGAGAAATAATATTATGAAATGTTTTTCTGATCGGTCCATAATTGATCATAGCTCCCACACAAGGTCCCTCTTAGAAAAACACACATACAAAATTCCCATCCGAAAATCAGAGAAAACGCACATAACTCATAACCAAATATTGATATTCATACATTTATCAAAAATATTGCTCTTGTATACATAAATTCATTATAAAATTGTTTTACGATCGGTCCATATTTGGTCAAAGCTCTCATACTAGGTCCAGAAAATCACTTAGATTCACAATATTTATTACCAAGTAATGATATAGATACAAAATTCTAAAATTTTGTCTTTATATACATAATTGGACATAGCTCCCATACAAAGTCCTTTTACGAAAATCTCAAACGCATATTACTTATTACCAAATTAAGCTATTGATACATAATTTGGCAAAAATATTAGTTTAGTATACTTCTATTTCTCATATATTAGGTCCTGCCCCTAAAAGCGCTTTAACCGTATTTAAAGAGCATTATCAATTTGTGTTGAACAAAATTTTGTGTAGAACATAATTATATATGTATTTGTATTTTGAAAATCTTTAAATCTTTCAAACATATACATACATACACATACATACATACATACATACATACATACATACATACATACATACATACATACATACATACATACATACATACATACATACATACATACATACATACATACATACATACATACTTACATACTTACATACTTACATACATACATACATACATACATACATACATACATACATACATACATACATATATATACTTTATGGGGCCATGACAAGAAGGAAATTATTGGTACTTTTATTTGGTACATACAATTTTTTATTGATTTCTTATCATTATTATCATATATGTATATCTGAAATCTTACATTAATTGGGAGCAAAAATCCCATTGAATGGAAATCTAAAAGGTCTTGGTTAGTTTTTTTTTCAAATGCTACTTAACAAAAATAAATGAAAATAGAAACTTAAAAAAATATCTAATAAATTAAAGTTTTCTATAAAAGCAATCTAAAGCAACCAGGGCTAGTCAGTTATATATTTCATTAATGCTTGAATTTATTTAATTATTTTTAATTAAAAATTTTATTATCAAACATTTGAAAGAAAATTACATAAAGAATTTTGTATACATTTGCGTTAGCTATAATATTATTATACTGCAGCAGAAATTTACAAAAATACAAAATAACATTAAAATTAATGTCCACATCAATTAAAATAGAAAAATTTAATGTAAATTTCTTCACATAACCCATAAAAACAATCGAATGCAATTCAAAACAAAGCTACCGCATCAACGTCAGCACATTTAGAAAAAAATCAAAAGACTTAAGCTACAAACCTGAAAATATTTTTCAACATCTTACATCTTCCTACTTTGAATAACAGCTACAGTAATAACAACAAAGCAAACAAAAAGAAAACACCTTCAACGTCATTCTTTATTAGTTATACTTGAATTTTCTGTTATCAAAATCAAAATTGAGTTTTCTGGTTCAAGTACGTTACACATAACCAACAACAAATACAGCAAACATCACAGCTAAAACGCAAAACGGACCGCAACAAAAAACACTGAATAAATGAACTGTTTGTATATAAAACTCGTTCATTTGCAAATTCCATTTCATGGTCATTTGCATGGAAATGTTGTTGTACAACATGTTTACTTGGTCAATATTGTTGTTGCGGTTATTTTCACAAAAAAAAAAAATATTAAAAAAAATTAAATTTTTTTCTTTGTACAAAAAAAAATCCAAATATAAGACAACGAAACAGTAACAAAAGCCTACAGCTGAAGTCTTCCGTCACTAGTGATTTTCATCATTAACGTCATCAGTATCGTCATTATTGTGGTAAAGGCTTAAATAAAACACCAATACACAAATACAATACATAATATAAACAATCCTGTCTGTTGGTGGAAAAAAAAGAAGAAGAGGACTGAGAAGAGCTTAAAGAAGCTTTCCTTATTTGTATGAAATTGTATGCTACTATTGTTTTTTTCACATTTTTGTACAGAGTTTTTGTATGAGTTTTTTTTGTATTTCATTGAAGCTTTTAACGAAAGAAACTGTTTAACCGAATACACACATACATAGTTGATATTTAATCCAGATTTGAGTCTGAAAGTGGAATTCTTTACTGTTTGTGGCACGCAAAATATGTAGCAAATGAAAAAAGATTGCACAAAAATATACATAAGACACGACATGGTCAAATAAGACACCCCGTTTTTGGTTTTTGTTTAGGTAGAAAAAATATAATAAGTGAAGAGACTTCTGTTTTTTTTTTTTTTGCTCTTGACTATTGATGTGTTGTTTATTTATTTTATAATTGCATACTTATACTTATTTATATCAAGATTCCTTTATAAGGACTTGATTTTTGTGTATTTGTAAGTTTGCATTACGTTTGCGGACTAGGTCACTTTTAAAATGACATGCAAGTATGACAGATACTCTACAGTTGGCAGCATTTTGATTAGATATACTAATTGTCATTAAATCAATGTCCTGTTTTGAAGGTAATACTTTAGGATACATTTATATACTTTTAGACCCCATAAACTATATGTAAACTCTATATCCTTGTTAGATACTCAGATGATCTAGTTATGTATGTCCGTGAGTGTGTCTGCTTTTAGCACTATAGCGTCAACAAAAGAAAAAGATCTTAAGATGCAATTTTAAATTGACCACAAAATGTTGGTATTGAAAAACGGTAAAAAGGGTCTTCGATTTCACTTACACATCTCCAATATTAATGAGTCCCCGAATATAGCTACATACTCAGATGATATAGCTGATAATGTATATCCGTCCGACTGTCATGCCAATAGCGTCAACAAAATAAAGAGATCTAAAGACGAAATTTTATATTGATCACAAAATATTGGTACTAAAAATCGTTAAGAAGGGTCTTCGATTTCACTCACACATCTCTCATAATAATTTCACAAATTTACTGATGTTGTTGCAATTGCGCCATAGTCTCAGTCAATGCAAAAGTCAGACAGTAAATTTTGAATTATAACAGATATTGGAATGGTCTATAACAGACCCTATTACCCATATAAGGACCCCTGTATAAATGATTTTAACTCTCATTACTAGCTTAAAAATAACTTAAATTTTTACGAACACAAGTCTCATCAAATTTTGTAAAAATCAGTTCCCCATATAAAATTCCCTTTACGAGTTTATTTTAAGGCTTATAAATGAGAGTGCAGTGACGAAATTAAACATAAATGGTGTGAATTAAAATTGTTCCAAAAAATGTCTCACGAGGATACAGGTCTATAATTGACCCTTTTCCATACAACTTCCCCCCTAGAAAATTGAGTTAAAATTTGCCACTGGTTTGAAAGTGAGAGTACAGTGATGTAGTTGTTTTAGCAAAACTCTTTCTACAAAATATTATGAGGATCAAACCAAAAGTGACCTTAAATAACTCCCCCTTCAGAAAATTACTTTGATGCTCACTATTGCCTTAAAAATGCGATGAAGGCAAGAAGTTTTCAACAGTTGAATTAACCTAGAATATATAAAATTGTATTGGTCCTGTAGGGTGACATATGCTCACAACATACCCAGTGACTTCTTACTTGTTTTTTCATCTCATTGTTTATTGGCTTGCGTGGTATTTTGCTCTATATATATTTTTTTCTTCATTTCCTTGACAGCAGATTATCTGCCACCGGGCTTGAATGACTCCTTTATTTGTTGTTATTGTACTGCTATAAACAGAAATAAACAATGAAGCCGAAAAAAATGTGGTTGATCAACTGGTTTCACAAAAAGTGTGGCAACAATGCATACTAAATAAATAAATATTTTATAGAAAGAATAATACAAAAAAAGTGGTAGAAGTAACATTCTTACAGCAACCAACATTTGTAATGTCATATACATAGATTGAAACGGAAAAAGAAAACATACCAGAGATTTGTAGTGTTTAGTCTAGGGTGATATGTCAGATGCACTACTTCGGAAATACTAAAGTATATACTGGACTACAGATTAAACTAAAAACTAAACAATAGATTGGACTAAGTACTAGACTAAAGAATAAACTAGTCAAGATTAATAAACAGTAGATAATACTTAAGACTATATGTAGTCCAGTTTATAGTTCAGTCATAGTCAAGTGTATAGTGATGTCTATAGTCTAGAATATAGTTCAGTCTATAGTCTAGTCTATAGTCTAGTCTATAGCCTAGTCTATAGTCTAGTCTATAGTCTAGTCTATAGTCTAGTCTATAGTCTAGTCTATAGTCTAGTCTATAGTCTAGTCTATAGTCTAGTCTATAGTCTAGTCTATAGTCTAGTCTATAGTCTAGTCTATACTCTAGTCTATAGTCTAGTCTATAGTCTAGTCTATAGTCTAGTCTATAGTCTAGTTTTTAGTCTAGTCAGAGTATAGTCTAGTCTAAGTTCTAGTCTTTGGTATATTTTATAGTCTAGGCTATGGTTTGCTCTATAATCTAGTTTATAGTTTTGTTTTTATTTTAGCCTATTCTACATTCTTGTCTATAGTCTAGTAAATAATCTAGTCTAGTCTTTAGTCTAGTCTATAATCTTATCTCTAGTCTGTTCTACAGTCTCGTTTATAGTGTAGTCTATTATCTAAGCTGTAGTCTGTTTTAAAGTCAAGTTTATACATTAGTCTGTAGTATAACTAATGAACTAGTATATAGGACTGTAAGGAAAATTTCTGAAAATATCGACTGATTTTTTTTTCGATATCAAAAAGTACAAAAGTAATTGTTTTCCTAAAAGGTATTTAAAATTTATTATAAATGATTGGATTTTGAATAGTAATTAATAAATTTCTTTAAACTTTTCTTTTGAAAATTTTACATTTTACATAGTTGCTAAATGTTAGTTTAGTGTGAAAATTATTTTAAATGTTTCGACATTTTCTGCATTGCCTCCTCTCTTTCAATGTCAAAGTGCATTTTTATGATATTTGTCAGAGTAATGAAAATATTTGAAATTGATCATAATATTTCATAGCGCAGCATATGTTGAGTTAGCATGCACGTACACATACATACACATATATTTTGTATTTTACCATTAAATCAAACATAAATCATTGTTTTCTAAAATCCAGAAATCACACCTGCCACTTACTCAAATATGAGTATATCATTATACTTTCTACTGGCAGACAAACTGGCACTAACTTGAAGCTTGGAAAGTAACAAATGAATCGGAAAAAAACTCATAATATTTTATGCACCAGCTCACCTGTCGAGGAGGTTATAAAAACGACATTCCTAAATAAATGACATTTTATGTCATGCAACTTAAATATGTTGTATTTAAAATTTTGTTTTTGTTTATTCCTCCTCTATAATTTAGCGTACAAATCAAAGTTATTGGCTGATAGTCAGTAAGCAGTATATACTTATTCTGTTATAATATACAGCTAGCTGTCTCATTTGGGAAAAAAGAGTTTCAATTTAATATTTGTAGTTTTTTTTTTTTTGTATTTTTAACTTTTAAGAAATTTATGAGTTTTTAATATGGCCATTATTATGTTAATATCATAATTTAAGACCCGATAGTTAAGTTAAGATGTCGTCGTCTTTTAGCTTACTATACTAGTTGCTTGTGTATAATGCCATCGATAGCTGTGTTTTTATTGTAGTTGTTATTAAATATTAATAATTTTGTTATTCTGATTTTCGAACATTTTTGGTATTTGATTTTAATGTGTTTTTTTTTTGTAGCTTTTGTTTTTGTTTTTCAGCTGTCATAATTCAGTCTCACTGTCAATGGAAATTATCTTTATTAATTAATTTTTATTGCAAACAAAAACAGTAGGAATTAAATAAATACCACACACATATACATACAACTGAAGGAACATTTAAGCAGTTAGCTCAGTGGGCGTACAGTGGGACAAATTTTATTTAATGAATATATTTTCTCTGAAAAATTGATAAAATCAGCTAAAATCTATTATTGGAAAACTGCACCGAATACAACTGATTCGTTTGAAGAGTGATGTGTCAGTCTGTTCTTTACAAACATTAATCCACAATGATCCAATGTCTAAAAAAAATTTGATGAAAAGACTATAGGATGCTGCAAGCCGAGTATATAACACTAAACACTACACAACAATCAGCCAATGAAACTTCGCATAAAAAATAGTTAACACAACTGTTGCATGTTTTTTTCTCCGCAAACCACAGTGCCAACGCAGCTAACAGCGGCAATTTAAAATTAGCGATGGCTTAACCTCATCCGGCTGTTAAAACATTCGGCACATGTCTCTGACCAAGTTGATCAGACAATTTGTTTTTCATCTTCTGTTTTTTTTCTTAATTCTAAATTATTATTTTATGTTTGTTAAATGTTTTCTTTTGTCTCAAAGTGTTTCTCTAACACAAAATACAAATTTATGATGCCGTTAAACTATTGAGTTTTAATATTATGAAAATCGAAAAAATAAATTTTGTATAATTTTCATATTCAAAATATTTAGGTAGCATTTAAATAAATAAATGAAAGTGCAAATATTTGCTTAAATTTATTTATATAATTTCAAATTTATGTAAAATCATAGTTTGATAATAAAATAAAAACTTTTAATAGTTTTTTTGATTAACATTTTGCTGGATTGATTGGTTGGGTAGCTTGATTAAGGTCAGTTAGAGGTTCATGTTTATATGATTTATTTAATAAGCCGCCAATTAATGGTAATACAGACACAAAAAAAAACACATTTAAATTAGTGTTTTAGCTACTAATCGATCATGTTATTTCCTTTTTCACACCCTAATACCACACGTGCTGATTGTTGGTACAAATGATGATAATGATGAGTAGAGTCGGTCGTAAAACTTTGAAACAAAAAGAAGCGGTAGCATACCTTGAAGTCAATTGATTAAGACCATTAATATTTAATTGAATTTGATTGAATCATGAAAGGTGCTTGTTTTTGGTTAATTTTAATTTATTTATATTTTTTGATAATAATTGTAAAATTTTACATGCCTTCAGAAATATATTTCTATTATAATCCAATGTTTAAAGCGTATGTAAACAAGACTCTTGTCTATAATCCAGAATATAGTTTATTGACCAGACTATAGTCTTTTGTAGGTATATCGACTATTACTTAACTTATAGTCTATAATCTAGTACTTAGTACAGAATAAGTATACTCTAAAGTCCAGACTATAGTTTGTAGTGATGATTATAGACTCTAGTGCGGATTATAGTTTAAAGTCTGAACTACATCTTGTAGTGTAGAATTTTGTCTTTATTCCTAACTAAAATCCATAGTCCAGACAATAATATTTACCTTAAAATATAACCTGACGTTTATAGTCGAAACAATAGTTTATAATTCACCCTATAGTCTATAATCTAACCTAAAACATATAGTTTATATAATCCAGACTATAGTAAATAGTCCAAAAACAAACCCTTAGTCCATAATACAGTCCATAGTTGGGCTATATTCTAAACTATATGCGAAAGTATAAACTGTAGTCTGGACTGGACTACGGTCCATAGGCCTGACTATAGTCAATAGTCTAGACTGTAGCCCAGTCTACAGCATATAGTATATAGTCCGGACTATAGTCTGGAGTGCAGACCAGAGTCTAGAGTGTAGACTATAGTCTAGAGTCCAGTCTATAGTCAAGAGTCCAGACTATAGTCTAGAGTCCAAGCAATGGACTATAGTCTATGATCCAGACTATACTCTAAAGTCCACACTATAGCCTAGAGCCAAAAGTATAATCTAGAGTATACACTATAGTCTAGAGTTCAGACAATAGTCTTGAGTCCAGCTTTTGGTCAAGAGTCCAAACTATAGACTAGAGTTCAGACTACAGTCTAGAATTCAGGCAACAGTATAGAGTGCAGACTATAGGCTAGAATCCTGATTATAGTCTAATATCCAGACTATAGTCTAGAGTCCAAATTATGGTCTAGAGTCCAGACTATAGTATAGAGTCCTGACTATAGACTATAGTCTAGATTCCACACAGTAGTATAGAGTCCAAACTAGAGGCTACAGTCCAAACAATAGTCTAGAGTGCAGACTATTGCCAAGAGGCCATGCAATATACTAGAGACCATACTATAGTCTAGAATCCAAGCTATAGGCTAGAGTCCAAACAATAGTCTAGAGTGGAGACTTTTGCCAAGAGTCCATACAATAGAATAGAGTCCAGACTATGGTCTAGAGTCCATACTATAGTCTAGAGTACAGACTATAGTCTAGGGTCCCGACTATAGTCTAGAGTCCAGACTATAGTCTAGAGTCCAGACTATAGTCTACAGTCCAGACTTTAGTCTAGATTCCAGATATAGTCTAGAGTTTAGACTATAGTCTACAGTCCAGGCTATAATCTAGAGTAAAGACTATAGTCTAAGATCAGACCATAGTCTAAAGTAAAGACTAGGTCCAGGCTATAGTCCAAACTATAGTCTGTAGTCCAAACTATAGTCTATAGTCCAAACTATAGTCTAGAGTCCAGACTGTAGTCTAGAGTCCATACTATAATTTTGAATCCAGACTATAGTTCTCGGTCCTGATTATATGTATTAGTTACAACCAACTAACAATAGTGTAAAGTCCTTAATATAGTTTATAGTCCAGGCTAGAATTTATAATTCAAGCAATAATTTAAAGTCCAGACAAATATCTATAGTCCAGTTTATAGACTAAATTTTGGACTTCGTCCAGACTATAGTCTGTTGTCTGGACTTTAATTTTTGGTTAATTTTTTGTTTATAAAACACTATAGTCTGCAGTGAATCGTTTGTAAGTCATTACTAAATTCCTCCTAGACTTCATTTTATTAATATGCACAATTAAATGTTAACAAATAATGAACACGCCTATCACTTTATGTCTATCCCAAAAGAGACATAAATTCTTACAAGTTCAGCTTTTAATACCATTTAAAAATATTAATAGTAATAATTTAAAATTAATTATACATATGAATTTAATTTGAACCATTTTCGGCTATAAATAATTAAACATCTTAAACTAAAAACCAAAATATAATTAAGATTTACAAAATATTTTAATTGATTACATTTTTACATTAAAAACTTAATTATATTTCAACCATTTATGTTTAAATACCTTAAAACTTCTTAAAAACTAGAATATTATTTCAAAACTAATATATTACTTAAACTAAACACGACATTTAACTAATAAATCAAACATATAATTAAATTTTGTTTTTGTTATTTTTTTTTTAATATTACTAAGCTTATAAATAAAATAAATTTATTTTCTATTTTAGTTTTTTGTTTTATAATTTATTACCAATTTCCTATTTTGTTTAAAAGCTTTTAAATTTCGTTTAATATCCCACATTTTAAGTATTAACAAGTTTAACTAATTAATTAGCGAACTAGTAAACATGGATATAAAATACTTCATTTTTTTCTTTTTATTTTCAAAATACATTATTTGGTGTGTGTTATAAATATTTTCGTATTTTATTATTATTTTTTTTATTAAATAAAAAAAAAAACAGCATAAAAAAGCCGCCGAATTGATAAACACAAACTACTTAACGGACTAAATGGATTTCATTAAATAATTTTAACACATTAAAAGTCAATTAAAACAGAAAAAAAATCTTATTATATTTTAAATGAAAAGAAGAAAGAAAAAAAAATCACACAAAAATTTTTTTTGATAAAATGTTTTAAAATCGCTAGAGACACTGGCGGTAAAAAGCTAATACAAGTACAGGTACTAAATTAAAAATACATTGATACAAAATTTAAGTGCTTAGTTTGTATGAATTTAAGTATTTTTTCTCTCTCTATCTTAAATAAGCGACAAAAAGTCACGGCATCTTTTGTCTTGTTTTTGTTTTCTTCCTCTTATAAAAAATAAGTAATCTGTAATTAAAAATCTACAAAGTTAAAAAAATAAATGATCAAACTTTATGTACTTTTAATTAGACTACTTAGACAACCTTATCAAAGATTTTAAACCAAAAAAAAAAAAAAAAAAATCATGTATAGCTGTGTCTAAATAAATATCGAGGAGATGTTGCAATGTTTATAAATGCCTATTTATAATAAAAAAATGCAATATACACTTGTTTGTGCCTACCACTAAAGTACCAGCAGTTAAAGATCTTAAGAAAAATTATGTTTTTTTAATTAGATCGACAGGTTGCAATAAAGTTTATCAAAGTGGTTATTACCGTGTACCCTTGAGTATATCCTAATCATCTTTATTAGTGAATACAAATAAAAATATCGTGATATTGCATTGCTTTAGAAATCTTAAATTAGATCACGCTTTAATATGTTAACGTCATAGTAATCTTGCTGCTTCATTTACCGCAAATAATATTAGTCTATCGTCCAAACTTTATTCTTTATATAGCCCAGACTTTGGTCAGTACAGTTTAGAGTTAATAGTCCGGGCAATGGTCTAAATCCATAATGTCCAAATCCTCGACTATAAAGTCGGGATAAGTCTATGTTTATAGGCAGTAGTCTAAATTCATAAAACAGACCAGATTAAAGCCTTTACTACAGACTATAGTCTGGACTGAAGACTGTCGATAGCATAGTCTATAGTCCAGAATAAAGTCTACAGTCTAACCTTTAGTCTATAGCCTAGATTAGTCTATAGTTCAGACTATGCTCTATAGTCCAGACTATAGGGTCTATAGTCCATATTCCAGACTGTAGTTTTCTGTCCAGGCTTTAGTATATAGCCCAAACTATGGTATATAATCCAAACTATAGTATATAGTATACTATTGCCTATAGTACAGATTATAGCCTATAGTCCAAACTATAGCCTATAGTACAGACTATAACCTATAGTCTATACTATAGCCTATATTCCACAATATAGCATATAGTCCTGACTTTAGCCTATAATCCAGTCTAGTCCATAGTCTAGACTAGATTATAGTCTAGACTAGTCAATAGTCTAGACTAGTCTATAGTCTAGACTAGTCTATAGTCTAGACTAGTCTATAGTCTAGACTAGTCTATCCAATGGGGCGTATATTCTCTCGAATTTAGTAACGATTTGTCGGAGCCTCTCTTGCAGGAGCCTCTCCCTTGGTGAAAGCTTTGAAGAATCAGCCTTTGCCATCTTAGACAGAAAGGCGGGAAACCTCCCTTCTTCTCCTTCGTTGTATCAATAATATCTCTTGGAGAAGCACTTGACTTCTCCTTCACGGCTACTTGCCAGAGGACCTGTGGACGGTCTTCTACTAAATGTTCTATTTGGTCAGTAAATGACCTTTATATTCTATTAGACTGACATGAAGGTCAGTAAGGATAACGTCTGGACTATAGGCTTTAGTCAGGACTATAGGCTATATTCTGAACTATAGGCTCTATTCTGGACTATAGTCTATAGACTAGACTTTGGATATATATAGTCCAGACTTTAGTTTAGACTATAGTCTATAGTCTGGACTAGTCTATAGTTCAGACTATAGTCTATAGTCTACACTATAGTCTATAGTCTAGACTATAGTCTATACTATAGTCCAGACTATAGTCTATAGTCCAGAATATGGTCTACAGACCATACTTTGGTCTATAGACCATACTATGGTCTATAGTCCAATCTATGGTCTATAGTCCAATCTATGGTCTATAGTCCAGACTATAGAATACAGTCCAGACTATAGTCTTTACTATAGAGTATTGTAGGGACTATAGACTATAGTCCGGACTACGGAATATTGTCTAGACTATAGACTATAGTTTGGACTATAGACCATGGTCTTGACTATAGACCATAGTCTGGACCATAGGCCATATGTAGTCTATAGTCTGGACTGTAGTCTATAGTCTGGACTGTAGTCTGTAGTCTGGACTGTAGCCTATAGTCTGGACTGTAGTCTATAGTCTGGACTGTAGTCTATAGTCTGAACTGTAGTCTATAGTCTGGACTGTAGTCTATAGTCTGGGCTGTAGTCTATAGTCCAGACTGTAGTCTATGGTCCAGACTGTAGTCTTTAGTCCAGACTGTAGTCTATAGTCCAGACTGAAGTCTATAGTCCAGACAATAGCCAATAGTCCAGACCAGTCTTTAGTCTAGACTGTAGTCTTTAGTCCAGGCTAAAGCCTATAGTCCAGACTATAGACTGTAGTCCATACTGTAGTCTATAGTCCAGGTTATAGTATATAGTCCAGACTTTTATATGTATTCCACAGTATAGTCAATAGTCCAGACTAGAGTCAGATTAAGTATATAGTCTTTAATAGTGCAGACTAAATTCTATAATCTAGAATATAATCTGAAGTGAAACACGCAAGCATGCACAGAATATTGACAAGAACAAAAAATTAAATGCCTAATCGACTCGGGAAATGATTCATAGCCGAAGATTTTTCGATGTTACAAACATCATCATAAAAGCGTGTTTGTAGTAAAATCATTGGACATATTTTGTATCAAACATCACTTGATGCCCATTTTATGTCATTCATAAAAACTAATATTTTTAAAAAATATGAAATAAGCTTCCTAAAGTTATATTGCCTTGTAAAATGTGCAAAAATTTTACTACCAACTGGGAATAGTCACACTTGTGCCATCTAATTTTCTAGTTTAGTTTTTTAACAAATTTTAGTCACGCTTTTTACCACAAAATCTCTCTGGTATTTCCATTAGGTAAAAAAAAATAAATAAATAAAAAAGTAAAGTTGTTGAAAGTTATCTTTCAGAGACCTCGATAAACGAAAATCTAATCTTTAAATATCTAGCTAAAGTTTTTGCTAATCTGTAGTTTTAGTTCATTTTTTTTTTTTTCAAATTTATTTTAGAGCTTGAAAATTCTTTGCAGGTTTAATAGCCACCAATTGGCAGGGTATGAATATAAAAACAATGACAGTATCGCCACAGTAATTTAGCTACTGTGTGGCCTAATGGTTGCGGCTACTGCCTAATTTGATTTTTTTTACATTCATGTTATTTTCTTTCATTTCATAAAATCACAATTCGTTACGTGTGTCCTGTGCTGAAATGCTTGTCATCTTTAAAAAAATATATATATTTTTTCTATAAGTAATTTTTAGATTTTAAAGTTTTCGCTTAATACGATTTGCCAAACTTAAGATAAAAACACTTAAAACCACAAAAATAAAAATACAATTTTTGTCATGTTGCTTTTGGTGTCTTTTTTACCTAATTTTTTGTTTTTGTTCATCTAAGGTAGCTGGATTTGTAATTATTTGGAATCTCATTAAATTTTTAAACACGTCTCACACGTAAACACTTGGTTTTACAAAATACAATAAAATAGTAAATGAAAAGAAACAAAAGAAAAATCTTAAAACCTAAAAAAAAAACTAAAAACTAATCTTATAGTTTTATGTACTATTTTTAATTTCAGACAAGACATTAAAACTCATATATAGATGTAGCACTGCTGTCTCATACGAACTGGTGGAAAATCTTGTGTCATTTTTATTTGTTGCACCAAAAAAAAAAGAATTCATAAAAATCTCTAGAGAGATTTTTTTGTGAAATTTTTCGTTTTTACTTTTATCATTGCATTTTGTTTTGCAGTTTAAGTGTCTGTCATCATTTTAATTTTATAGCGTTTCACATAGTATTGACCATACAATCAAACGTTTTATTAGACATTCATTCATCCATCCATCTATCCATTTGTTGTTACTACTTTTCGTTCACCCTCTCGTGGCATTATTTAATAGTTTATAACCTAAATCGATTTTTATTGTAATTGTTGTAAAATTAAATAGTCCTCATGATATGGATCGAATCAGTTATTTCGCTAAATGTATCCTTATGATTTCATTGATTCCTTATGTTTGAGATCTTATATAAAACTAGCTTCCAAACAATCGTAAGGTAGTTAGATCGTTAGTTGGTCAGTTAGTTTGTTTGTTAGTTAGTTTGATAATTAGTTACTTACTTAGTTAGTTAGTTAGATAGATAGATAGATAGATAGATAGATAGATAGATAGATAGATAGATAGATAGATAGATAGATAGATAGATAGATAGATAGATAGATAGATAGATAGATAGATGGATAGATAGATAGATAGATAAATAGATAGATAGATAGATAGATAGATAGATAGATAGATAGATAGATAGATAGATAGATAGATAGATAGATAGATAGATAGATAGATAGATAGATAGATAGATAGATAGATAGATAGATAGATAGATAGATAGATAAATAGATAGATAGATAGATAGATAGATAGATAGATAGATAGATAGATAGATAGATAGATAGATAGATAGATAGATAGATAGATAGATATTTAGCTATCTAGTTAGTTAGTTAAATAGTTAGTTAGTTAGTTCTTAACCCTGCAGTGCCTTACTGACACACCGAAAGCCACTATCGCACCCCTAACAAATGTACAAATCAGTAAACATCCAATTATTGGCTGATCCGTATCCGAGTTTTATACAGTTTTTTGGTATCACTGATATCGCCAAGAATTAAGGATTAAACACACACCCAAAATTGTTCTTGATTCACTAATATCGTGTATGTTAAGTAAGAACAGTGGGGATGTTATATTGGGGTTGTGCTAATGTTGGTAACGCACAATAATATTGGTCCTATACCCACCTTAAAGTATACAAATCGGCTTAGAATCATTTTCTGAGTCGATTTTTCTATGTCCGTCCGTCTGTCCGTCCATGTAAACCTTGTAATCAAACTACAGGCCGCAATTTTGAAGATAATTGAATGAAATTTGGTACATGATCTTCTACTATCCCAGGGACGAACTCTATTGAAAATGGTTAAGATCGGTTAATTACTTCACTAAGCTCCCATACAAC
The DNA here is from genome assembly GCF_022045245.1 of Lucilia cuprina. Classification (NCBI taxonomy): domain Eukaryota; kingdom Metazoa; phylum Arthropoda; class Insecta; order Diptera; family Calliphoridae; genus Lucilia; species Lucilia cuprina. The sequence goes on from NC_060952.1 coordinate 77,250,077, forward strand.
TGTACCCCCAAAAGGGCTTGTGAACATTATAATCAAACTACAGGTCGCAATTTTGGAGATAATTCAATGAAATTTGGCACATGATCTTTTATGGTACTGTAGACGAACCCTATTTAAAATGGTTAACATCGGTCCATTAATACACCTAGGCCCCATAGAACTGAATCCGCCAAATAGGGCTTTTAAGTTCATAATTATGTTTAATATACTCGTATCTCGACAAAAAGCTGCAAAAACTAGTTCTATACTAGTCTTAATGACCCTGATGAACTTTATAATTATAGGGCCTCATTTGACCCTAACCCCTCTAAAAATCCCCCATCAAAATTTTACTTAAATATCCACAGTTTTATTAAACAGTAAATGGTACAATTCAACTTAAATGCTTTATTATGAAAGCTAAATCACATTTTATTCGTATACAGGTATAGGGTACTATATGGTCGGCCTCGCCCGACTATAACTTCTTACTTGTTTTAAGATACATAAGTTTACATTGGTAAAAAGACACATAGAAGAAGGATACCCCTTGTAAATTTAACATTCACTCAATTGTCCGGCACTTCCAAGAGTTGGGTACTCAAACATATCGAAAAAAGGCATCAAAACTAAATGTTGAGAACGCATTTTTTAGCATTAAATTGTGTGTAGTTTTATTCTGAAATCTGAATTTTAATTTCGTTGTTTGTTTTCTTCTTTTTCATATAAAGTCACAGACGCAGTAACAATTATTGTAAATGACTGTATAAAAATGACAAAATTTTACAGTTTTAATTAGTAGATTTAATTAAATATCAAGAAGTTTCTTTTTGCTTGTTTTTTTCATAGTTAATAAAAAAATCAGTTACAAAAAGCGTTTATAAATGGCTTCTTCATTTCATGCTGGCACAGCTGTCAATTAAAATGTTCAAATGTCCACAAAAACACAGAGTGTTTGTCTCTTAAGTCTTTTGTTTTTTAATATAATTTTGTTGTCATCTTTTTTTTGGTTTGTGTAAAAAATGCAAAAAATTTATTGTGGGAAAGTTAAATAGTTTTTAGTTTGTTTTTAGTTGTTAAATACATAAACTAATGGATTTCATATTCTATTTAACTTGCATTATATTTCCTGTCAAAAATTTAATGATAATGTACAAAAAAAAACTAAATACGCTTTTTAATTTAAAAACGTTTTAATGCAACACTTGGTATTTTTTATTAAATTTTGTAAAATCAATAAAGTTAAGTAACAAGCTTAAGCAGTTTATTATTGATAATATGCTGTGGGAAAATGTTTTATAAATTGAGTTTATTTTATACTTAAATTGATTAAAACTTTTCAATAAATACTAAGTATTGTTAAAGTTTTCAAAAAATCCATAACTCCTTTACATAGTTGAAGTATAAAATATTACTGTTATTAAAGTCAATATGTTTATTGGTGAACTGTCCTCACTTTGTTGTTGTTGTTTCAATCTTAGGGACTAGAAGTACTACCAGTCAGGCTGAGGAAGTAATGATTATACAAAGTAATTGATTACATAGTCAATTACAATTACTTGTAATTTGTATTTGTTAATAAATAATTACAATTACTTAAAATTTTAATTAAAATGACAATTACTTGTAAAGTGTAATTGGCCAATTACTTGTAATTGACGCAACTTTAATTACACACTACAGGTAATTGTATGATAAAGTATGATTGTCTATGTTGTCGAGGAAGACTTTAGACATTTTCCCTCATGTGCAAAACTCGACACGCTCACGTAAAGCACAGCAGAAACTTTTTTATGGATGTCACCTTGATCCGCATAAGGTACAAGTTACTGACTACTTTTTTGCGAAAAGTCAAAGGTACGACCGCTGCAATTGTTTCCGTCAAATGATGAATAGGTGTATAAGACATTTAAGGTGGCTACAAAAATTCACTAGACTTTCTTTAGAACAGCATTCGAAAAGTTGACGAATTCAGACTAAAATAGGTATGTAAATCACATCTCTGTATCAGATTCCTTTTTGATGAGAGTTTGTGTCTCTCTCATAATACTGGAGAATGAAACTGTCCAATAACTTTTTGATCTCTAGAAATAGAAAAACATACCCCTTAAGGTGTGCTAAAACATAGAGTACAATAGATTAGTATAGTTTTGCTTATGTAATTAAGAATAGAAACAGTTGTTCGGGTGTTGAAAGCTGCATCAAATGATTTTCATTTAATTGATAAAGAAGTTATCACAAGACCGATCCTAGTTTTTGTTTCTATCTCCTATATTATGGTTAGTAAATAAGTGAAATTATTTTTTATCTAAATGCAATACTGTTAACGGTAGAAGCGCTATTTTCATTATATATATTTTGTTTATGATATAGACTATCCACTCTCAAGTACCAATCACACATCTGTATACTGGTGATGTGAACGAAGCCACGAATCATATTCTTCCATGGTTACAAACACAATCTGCGAATAAAAACTAAAAAATCGTCTTACAGAATATATTTTAGTTCTAACTTTCAAAGAACATGACTTGGATTATATTTTTCATTAATAGAAATTCCTTGGGTCTTAAATCTTTCACCTTTACATTCATTGGATGATTACGATTTAGGGCAGTTAAGTTTTGTGCCTAAAAATGGATAAAAATTCATTTACTAACTAGATAATTGGATGCATATCAGATCATATAGGCTACAGTTATTTAAAAGTTGTATAGATATAGAGGAGGAACGTGTAGAACACGTTTTATGTGCATGTTTCGCTTTACTAAAGTTCAGACTTATGATATTAAAGTACAAGCCTCTGGGTTACAAATTGAAAATACCATTGGACTAGTCTTGAGGATTCCCCAAGCTTCTAATGTTAGGTTAAGTTGATAGCAGGATATATACTACATAAAATCCGAAGAAATACACCTAGACCGCTCTCGGGCCTGTTGTGCGTTCCTTCTCATGAAAATAAAGTACACTAAAGTAATTACTGTTCAGTGTTCAGAAACTCAGTTTACTAAAAGTAATTCCTAAGAATTTTCCAATCAGTGTTAGTCAGGAATGTCATTTCCGGAATAACATAACTTCCAAAATATTTGGCAAATAAAGTGCTCCGGAGTTTCACTGTCCTCTCCACATGCTCTTTATTCGTCCGAAATAACATCACTTCCAAGATACTTAGATTTAACTTTGACGAATGCCTGGTGGTGGCAAAGAAAGTTCTCCGGAGTTTCACTGTGCACATGCTCTACATTCGTCTGAAACACGTACGTCCAATTTTGTACAGATGTGTTTGTAATCCTGTGTCCGCTCAGAATACGTACCACTCAGAATACGTACCATCATACTAACTTCAGACTTGGTAATTTTGATGAGATTTTTCGTCTTGATCTCATCAGGGTCACCCAAGAAAGATCCTTCGTGGTTCTACCACTGTTTCATTATTCCAAAAAGCCTTATGGGATTCTCTCACATATCTTTTTAGTTCAGCTTTTGTTGCGTCCAATGGTTTTGCTTTTGTCAGTTTAACTGCCTCAAGCTCCCTTCCCTTTAAAGCTATTACATTGTCTAATAATCTATTGTCTAGTAATAATCCATTTACGTGTTCCAAAAGTAGTCAACAAGTTTTGGGTTTAAGTAGGTGATTGGCCTGCCAGCTTACAGACTTCATCCAGCCGCTTCTTAACATGTGTATATAACGAACCGCTTGATACAAGTCACACATCCGCTTTGTCTTCGTTTTTTTCAGATGCCGCAGGTATTTTATTTCTCCGATTTCCAACTTGTTTTAACAAACAGATCGAACGTCTACAATTCGCTGAAGGGCCCCAATAGAGGATATAGCAATCACCCAGTGGTGATTGCTAAGATCAAAGTCGAATAAGAAACTTGTGTTTTCTAACAAAATATTTTACATACTTAAACAAAGTCAAATTTAAACCAGAAGGAAAGTAAAGTTGGGCATAGCCGAACATGTGTTACCCTATAGCAATCAGTGTGTAAAATTGACAATACAAAACAGATTTTTTACAAAAGGGCTCAAATGGAGGTATGGGTATATATGGGCCTGTCCTTATAGTTGTTGTCTAAAGGGGAGTTTGTACGGGGGATAAGATCAAATGAGGGATGATCTTTAAACAATTCGGCAGTATCGTTAAAACTTCTATAAACTAAGTTTGCGATTTTTGTGGACATAATAGAACATTTAACATAATTATGACCCCAAAATTTCTATTCTGTGATACGGTTGTATGGCGGCTTGGCAAAATAATGCAACGGTTTTAAGTATTTCCAATAACGTTCTTGGGCCAAAAGAAGAGTATATCTCAACTTTTGTCAAATAATCTCAAAAAATGTCACCTGCAGCGCGCACACAAGCTTTACATGCACACGCAGACGGACAGACATAGCTCAATCTACTCAGAAGTTGATTCTAAGATTATTGGTATACTTTAAGGTGGGTATAAGACCAATATATTTTGGTGTTACAAACATCAGCACAATGTTATAAAAATCTCCTCGTCACTTATCTTGATCAAAGCAAAAAATATTTAAATATAAATAAAAAACCTTAATAATACTTATACACTAAATATATATTTAAGCTGTTTGAATATTCATAATTCATAAAATAAAGCAGAAAAAAATCTAAAACTGATACCAGTATTTTATGGTAGTTAAGTGTTCAATATAGTTTTTTTCCCCCATTTTTTTTTTTTTTTTTGCAAACTAAAAACACAATAATGGACACTTAAACTATTTTCTATATAAATTGTAGTGTATTTAGCGAAAAATTTATGGAATAAAAAATTTAAAAAATGATTGAGATAATTTTCGTTGTCGGTTCATTTTACCAACATTGTTAAAATGTCTTAGAGTTTAGAATTCATTTGGCGGGTGCAAATTTTTAACCAAAAATAGCAATTGCGGGTGTGTATTATAAAAATGCTAAAAACGTGACTAAACTGTGTTTTGTTTTAAGTAGAAGTAGAAATAATAAATGAAACAATAAAAAAAGAATGGACCTAAAACCCCACAATTTACCTAACAGTTGTATTCACATCTTTCATAAATAAAATATTTTCCTTAAGAAAAATATAAAAAAAAAGAAAATAAAATAAAAATAAACGTATTTATTCCAACCACATAAACTACATACGTTTTGTAAGTTAATAAATTTATTTAACAAAACATTTTTTTATTGCATTTTCTTGAAGCTCATACAAAAACATTCTTTTAAATTTTCTATAAGTATTTTTAATAACTCTTAAAATATTACAAATATGTTTTTCTTAGCCAAGTTGTGCTAATTGTTGTTTCTCATATTAAGCCATTACACTTTACCAGCACTGCTTGCTAAATACTCACACACTCACTTACTTACTGATTCGCATTAGTAAAAGAGCTAGTAGCTATGTTGCTGACGTTTTAGTCGGAGTTTTATGTTTGATAAAAAATTAATTTCGTTTGAATTTTTACCATGCCTTAAAAAGCTCGTTTTCAAATAGTATAAATTTATAATTCTTATTATGTCGGTCGGTTTTATTTTTGTTTTATTAATAGCGGTTTAGCTTTGCTTTTCCACTCGACTGTATTTGGTCAGTAAGCATCAGTGTGTGGCATAGTTAATTGTTCTACAATAAAATGTTAGAGGAGCAACTAAAACAAAAAAACTATTTACTACTTTAAAACCAAATTTGTGATACAAGTAATCATATTAAAAACTTTTAATAAATGACAATTATTTATACGACCAGATATTTGGGGAAAAATTTATAATGACAACAATTTTAATTATAAAAGTCAAACAAGTAGGAGTGCTGTTTGTTGCGTCAAATGAATTTTATTAGTTATTACACACACAGTGGCTTGTTGTCTTTAAAATTAAACAAGAGAATTATAAACACGTTTACTTACATATAAAATTTGTATATATCTATAATTTTAAAAGAACTTCAGAAATGTCTGGAAGGAAATGTTGTTTTGAATTAAAAAGTATATTATTCATTTATGTGTGCCTTGGTAGGGTTATCAGTAGTGTACTCTTTCAAGGGTCATTTGTTCAATTCCTTGAACCAACTCTGGTCTTTTTTAACACAAGTATATGATAATTTTGATAATTAGTAAATTAAGTTAGTAAATTAGGTTAGCTAAGTAATTTAAATTAGGTTAGCTAAAATAAGAATCTTTTCCACTTCTTCTCCATTTTGTCGTATAAAGCTCTGAGAGATTTTCTGAGATTCTGCGCCAACTTTATTGATGAAGACCTTTCGTGCTGGATAATTTTCTTTTATGCACACAATCATCTTCGCAAAAGCTATATAGTTTGGTTAGTTACATCATTATCAATGATTCAGAGCCATAGTATTCTTTTGCAAACTAATACAATTGCGTAATAACCAAGTTTGTAATCTGTACATTAGAACAGATGAAACAAATATCTAAAAAATAACATCTACATATTTACGAACAGATCTCACTTTTGAATAGTTCACATGATAACCAGCCGTCTTGTCTAATGCCCCATTTTGTTACTTAACAATTTCTGACATTATTGGTTAACGTGGTAGTTCACTGTGCGCGAACAGTCAAGTATAGTTGAAGAGACTACGTTTTGACCGGACCACTCCACTCGTTAGATGAAGAATTTTATAGTCCTAGATCCAGTTTATATATAGCAGTGAGAAATCTTATCATTATGCTTAGATCCAGATATCTTACCAAGTTTAGATATGAAGTAACTGCCATGAAAACTATATCTTTTTACGGATAGAGCAGGGTATTCGCAGAGAAGATGGAAGACCGTTTCTTCCTTTTCCGGTCTGTGCAACTGCGGCAGTGTTCATTAGCATGTCAAAATGTTTTTCATTTCCAACTTCCGGTGATGACCATAATATGTAGATATATAGGAAGATATGCAATATAGTGTTCATAGCTTCTGAAGAACTAGTTATAAGAGAACATGTTATCCCAAAGCATGCCGATCTCTGAACTTTGTATAGCTGGTCACAACATATTTCTTCTTAGTTGAAGTCTACAATACAAGAGATTCACAAGTAAGAATAGGACGTATCAAAACTGTGTACATCCATTTAACTATGTTGGGACTAAGTCCCCATTTCATTTCAAACATTTTACGATACACTGAAAAAAATCCATGCTTAATATATACGAAAAATGTCGTACATTGTACGAATCGTTCGTTGTTTCGCACCACGAAATTCTTTCGTAATATATACGAAATTGTACGAAATATTTTAGTATAATGCAAAATATTCTTGAAAAAATTAATTTACATAAATTGCAAAAAGGGAGTTTTGAAAAAATATGGTAAAATTTACGAAATATTAACTTATTCAAACATTTTTGTTCATTTTAAAATAAGTTTTCTCCACACGAATTTTCAATTTTTTTATGAAAATGATTCGTGAATAATATTATACTTTTTCTTAAATTTTATAAAAATGTTGTAGTTTTATTTAATCATAATATAATTAATATCATTATGTTTAATTTCGCTAAAATTTAAGAAAAAAATATAACGAAAGGTTTTCGTACTTTCGTAAAAATAGAAAAGGGTTTTATTAAATAATATTTCGTATTATACACGAAATTTTTGTAAATATTACGAAAATAGAAGTTACGAATTTTTTCGTAAAGTTGAGCATGTATTAATATCAGTATAGGTATAATAGGCAACCGTTGCCTCCTTGACTCTGTGTTGAGTTTCCATGATAGCTTAGAGTCTAGTTGGTGTTAGCCAGTTCAATTAGAATCGAGTTAAGGACGATAAGCTAAAGTAATGGAGAGATTACGCCTCCCGGTGGAAAGCGTATATATCCGTATATATATGAAACCAATAAGAATTTCTAACATTTATCCTAGGCAGTTTAAAAAGTATGTTTGTTCATCTGTTTTTCATAGGATCTTTTCCTAGGCCTTACTATTATAGACAGACAGACGGACGGACGGACGGACGGACTGACGGACGGACGGACGGACGTACAGCGCATAGTTAAACCGACACAGAAAGTAATTCTAAGCCGATTCGTATACTTTAAGATGAGTGTAAGACCAATATTTGTGGTTGTTGGTGTAGGGTATAACAACAATAACATGCAGCATCAATCAATAACATTTATTTTGTTTGGTTGTTTATTTTCATTTTCATTTTCATATAAAACAGAATTAAGGACAGAAATTAAATTTTGTTTACTTTGTTTTTCAGTTCTACATATTTCCTCATAAATAATTTATTAACACTGACAATAGTTCTACAATGTAATCTGATGAAATCTTTCAAAATTATTAAAAAAGCTACTAAATTAAAGAAATATCTACTGATATTTGTCAACATATTGACAAATCAATAACATATACTAAATATTGCGTTATAAATATTTCATCCTACGTCAAATGTATTTTCAATCATTTGATTTGTCGGTATTTTCAGTTAAAATTTAAAATGATTTAGAATACAAGTAACTGAAAGACAGGTATTGCATACAAAACTAATACTAACTACACGTCATCTGAGCAAATATTAATAAATAAATAAATTATTTATTTTTTTGTAATGTCTTACATACTTATCAATAATTAAATGCAATTAAAATTGTAACCATTTTTTTCACCATTTTACTACTCCCCACATTATACACGCACTATGCACATAAATTTATACATTAATTCAAACTCGAGTTTTATTTGTATAGAAAATTATTTATGCATATTTGCAACCTAGTTGCCAAATGTAAGTGAAGTGAGTAAGGTTGTGTTGGGAAAAAAATATTTAAGTTGAACAAAAAAAGTTTCCTTTGGCTGGTTAACCATAAGTGTCAATCATGTTTAACATTTTTAAATTTTATTTGAAAGCAATTAACGATATTGTATAGTTGTCTATGGAAAATATTTCTTTTTTTTCTTTAGTTTTAAAGTATATTTAAATTTTATTAAATATTTACTCTAATAAAAATTTTAAAAAAAGTTTTAACAGGAAATTAAAAATAGTTTAAATTTCAATTAAATCACATAGAAATATTTTAGTTTTTTTTTCAAATATTAAAACAAAACTAGTCCATCAAGGTGTTGCTCTAAGTTTTATGTTGCAAATTATGAAAAAAAAATTCCACAGAATTATATGCAAATAATATTTAATTATTGTATTTAGTTTTTATAATAAAAAATCCAATTACAAAAAACTTGTCAGGGTGGCACGTGATGATTATGCCAAAGTTTACTCTTGTGTTTAGTTAAGTTTGCCTTGTAAGCAAAATGATCGAGCATGGATTAAAATATTTTTATTTATCTTTATTTTTTTTTTCTTTTTGTTTTACAGGTAAACAGTGATTTACTTCATCAAATCTGATATAATCGAATAAAATGCTTTAATAGCGTTATTGTCGCCAAGCTTAAGTACCATTACAAACAGGTAAGTTTTTTTTTTTTAATTTTTGCTTCTATAAGGTAATGAACGACTTCACAAATATGCTTTATGTTTCGATATAGATCGAAAAAACTGAGTAATATATACTGCACAAAACAAAAGACTTAAAAAATAAGAGGGTTGAAAGTAATTAGGAATAGAGTGGCCTCCAGTAGGTTAGTGGTTGGTGTTCTAGTCTGGTAGATAGTAGGTGGTGGATCGATTCCCATCTGAGGCACAACAGTCCCAACAGAGGCCTAGTTTCTTTATCCAACAAAAACTTACATTATCATGTTAGGGGTTAAATACTAAAATTTACTTACATAAAAACATTTTAAGTCATTATTTTCATACAGTGATATCACTGGAGCCAAGTACTTATCACAATCTTTTACATGTAATTAGTGAAATCGTTGTGATAAAAACGAATGCATCTTCAATATCTTCACGAAAAAGTTGACTAGTGAATTGGAAAGTATTTATATCACACATTTTTAATAAGACATTACTAAACAACTTTTGTGTAATCAGAACGATATGTAGTAGTCATTGGAGGCAAATACTAACCACAGTCATAGAAACAAACAAAGTATATAGTTTCAATATCTTCACGAAGCAGTTGACTAATAAACTAGAAATTATTTAGTAAGACGTTACTAGATTACTCTTTTTGTAATCAGGACAATATGCAGTAGTCGTTGAAAAGTATATTAATAGGTAAGAGGTAACATGTGTTTTTCTATCTTCTATTGTATTTATTGTTAAGCCTTTTGGAGATCTTGTATCTCTAAAAATCTAAAATTTTGATGTGATATCTTGATCTGTTCAAAGCGGGCATATTATCGTCTACATAACATATTTAAGTCAAAATAGTTGTATTCTATAATACTACGATTTCACTTCCTAATAACTTCCTAGAAAAGAACATAAAAATTACTTCCTGAGAATGATTTCACTGTATTGAATTTGAAATCCAAAAAAAGAACATCCCTCCTATGACAAGCCCGTGGTAAAATCATCAGTTCTTCAGGTCTTATTCAGTACGTCCATGGAGTAATTTTACTTCATTTTCGCTTTTTTGGATGTTATTTTTTTGCTGGGATATTATCATACAATAGCATCTTTAATTTAAGACGAAAGTCATTAGACACCAATTGTTAAAAGTAGGATTGACAACACTCTATTGCATAATAAATTATGTAATATTAGATGGAGTCTGCATCGATGACAAATCTCAGAAGGTTTTTAAGTCTAGACAGATAATACCTTCACTTTACTTCATCATTGAAACAGCGATCATTTTAAAAGGATAATGAAGTCGACTAGCATATGTACCTAGAATCCAAAGTCCTGTAATTTCCACGGAAACAATTAAGTATATTTCCGGTTTATTATGGTTTACAAGTTGTATAGTGCCTTTCCTATTGGAAGTAGATCTCATTTCGACTATCCATATTTGACAGATAATAAGTACATTATCTGATCTACAGGGATGTTGTATAGTGCCTTTCTTATTGAAAGAAGACCTCATTACGACAATCCATACTTGACAGATTATAAGTACATTATCTGATCTACAATGATGTAGTGATGTAAGAACTTAATGAGAGATTGAGCGAAACTGCTAATATTACCATGACCAACTGTATTGTAAAAAGTTTAGCTTGAAAAACACTCAATTTATTCATATTCGCATTCATATTGAAAGTGAATATTATTACTACTATCCATATTTGACAAATCATTCCTACATTGTCAGCTCTACAGGAAATTATTGATGTTAGAACTTAATGATATTGCCATGACTAGCTGAATTGCGAAATATTCTTTCTATTTGTAAATCCCTTCCCTTCAATTCACTTCATTTTACCGAAGGTGTTAGGCCATTTGTAACAGTCCAGCTTTACCTTCTTCCTTCTGTGTTTGTTTATGTATTTTTCACTATAAGTAGGAGTCCTGGAAACGACCAGTATACAGATTTAACATTGAACTTAAGGGTACTTTATGTGGAAGTTTTATGTTTGCAGTCTTTGTCTGTTTTGTGAACAGCAACGGTTTTGTTTTACTTGGATTCACGTCCCTCATCATTGGACATGATAACACTTATTACATCGGGAAACATCGCTGATATTAGAATATTTACAGCGTCAGCTTAAGTGACCATTTTTATTTCAACGACTTTTTTTATTTCAACGAGAATTGATTTAGCAATGACAAACTAAAGTAGAGAAATATCTAATCGAAACAATGGTCTGTATCTAATGACCCTTTTTGCAGCCATCCTTTATCAAATCCTTTTCTATCAAAAGCTACTATAATTTCCATTTTCACCAACAACAGGTTTTTAATTTATACATCAATCAAATATTCCCTTTCATAATAAATTGCATTTCAATTATATATTTGTTACAAATAATATCACACATTTAAACGGTTAATTAATTTATAGCACCACACACAGAAATGTAGGGTCATGCACCAAATATTTTTTTTAACAACAAATAAAAAAAATACATTTGCAGCGTGTCAAAAAGTGGTCAATTGTTTATAATTATTATAATTGCTTAATTGTTAGTTAACAACATCAACAAACAACAGCAACAATAATATACAACAACAGCAGCAGCAACAACAGCAATAATAATGCATAAGTAATAAACAAAACACCAAGCAAGTAACAATAGTCATAAAACAACATTTACAGTTACAGAAATACAAAACAAAAAAAGCAACTACAACAACAACTATTCAAGATAAATAAATTTATACTTATGTACAGAAATTATATTCATAAAGAAATACTACTTGGAACAAAATAACTGAAAACCACTTTGTTCACAAAATGTTCAAACATTACAAGTTGTAAGCAACGCAATAATGCGCGTAATTTTTTATGTTTGTTACTTGCTGCTGCTGCTGTATTATTTTGAATATTTTCCGCAATGTTTATACATTATTGTTAATTTTTCGTAATGAATCTGGTTAATTGTGGGGACAAGCCATATAAACATAATGTCCAATTATTAGACATTATACGGAAATAAAAATAGCAACAATAACAATTAAGCTAGAGAGAGAATCGAGGTAAAAAGTAACTAAATGTCAATTTAATTTTATTAAAAAAAAAAACTTAGAATTTATTTTTAAATTGCAATTACAACATTAACACATATGTATGTATTGTAAATATACTTACATATGTAAGTATGTATGTAGTTGTGTTTAAACAAAAGACTTAAACAACAAACTTTAGTTGCTTTACTAGAGAAATGTTGTCGTAAGTAATTAAGTTTGAGTAAAAGTATTGTTGGTTTTTTAGTAAGTTTTATCACATATTTTAAAGTTATTAGATAAAAGGCCCAGAGGTTAATTGGGTATGATTTTTTCTTACCAAAATGCATATAAATATAAACTTATAACTATGTTTATAAAAAAAATCGAACTAAATTAAATTTACTTTTCTGGTGGGTTTCCTTTCTTAGGTAATTAAAGGTTAAACTTAAATTTTGTAGATTTCTAAAATTTAAGGTTGTAAATGTTTTTAGATTTAGCAATCAAGCTTAAAATTTCTTGTGACAAACTGAACATTCGTCATTTATTGGCTAGTGTTTATAAATGAATTATTGATCTTCTAGTCATTTTGTGAAGGGGACTTTGTATAAAGGATAGAGTCAAATCATTACTAAAGCCGACAGAATAGTTTAGACGGAAAGAAATACAGACCGACCGACCGACAGACAAACATAGAGTGTGGACCAAACGGATTGACGGACATAGCTAAACCGAGTTAGAAAGTGATTCTAAGCCGATTGGTATGCTATTGATCTTCAAGTCATTTTCTGAAGAAGACTTTGCATGGTAGCTAGGATCAAATATGATCCTATCATTACGAAAATCGGCAGCATAGTTTAAACGGAAAGACTGACAAAGAGATAGATGTACGAACGAACGGACAGACGGACATGGCTAAATCGAGTTAGATATTGATTCTAAGCCGATTGGTATACTTTAAGATGAGTGTAGCATCAATATTTTTGGTGTTACAAATATCAACACAAATGCATGATACCCTCTTCATTATAGTGTTGTAGAATGTAATGAATGTTTTTGGCATGTCACCTATATCTACAAAAATTCTCAAATATTTGTTTCAACAAAAATTTTTCCAGATAAGAATCTGCTTAACAGATATGAAATTATACATTAATAATCATTGATCAAACAGAATAAGCTTTGATAGAGATTCATTAGATCCACTAAAAACTGCGTATATTATAAGTCCTAAATATAGGTTAATGGTGAAGCCCGTCAATCGTAGTCACATTGCGTAACAGATCCTACCCGAATCTACATCAGAAACAATATGTAAAAGTTCATTGCTTGACACAAGCCTTGTCTACCTTATTTCACGGTTATCTAATTCATCTACAGGGAGAGTTTCTTTTGAAGACTCACCACCACTACACATTATGCTACTTACACGCAGGTGGCAATTTTTGTACATGGTTTTGCATAAAAATTATAATAATTATAGAAAATCGATTTGCCGCGGAAAGTTTGTGCACCAACCCTAATGTGCTGTCATATTATATTATCTTGTCAGGATGAGCATCAATATACGTAGTCCAAAACTGAAAAGCTCTACAGTACCTCTAAATATGTAGGAAGAGTTCATTCAGCATGAAAATTATGCGTCTGCCTTGTAAAATTGGGAACTAGTTTTTGTCAGTTCACCCGCTTTGATATTATCGGGTACATCAGAATAACCCGATTCCCGGAGTAATTCAAGGCACAAATGGTTTGTTATCTTATCAAGAAAACGCTAACCAGTATGGATGTCTTGCAGATACCAAATAATGGTTTTATTGCTGTTTTACTGACGGTACAAATTGCCCCCCGGTCATGTTTCCTAGATGAGTGTCACATCATGGTGTATTGAAATCCGGGGGTAGATAGGTGCTACCAATAACTGTAGTGTTCCGGGACTATAAATTGGTGTTGACAATTTACTGCCTGGCCTAGTCCTTACATGAATTGAAAAGAGGTCGAACCAGATTACCATATAATCTAGTACCAGGGTGGCCAGTTGCCCGCAGGATTATGTCTTGGCTGGTCAGTTGGTTAAGGTTCCTTTAGGATCCACGTAGTAGCTGTGTTTGAAACCCAAATTGCGGGAAGAGGGTTGCTTGGTTAAAAGACTGATACACGGTGAATATGATTTTCTGATACATTTCTGTTATCGATGCTGGTACGAATTACAGGGCATGACTGTGAAATAATATAATGTTGGATTTGTGCTAGTTATGAAAAGACTGGGTGTACGAGATGGAGTTTTCTGATGTTTTTCTGATGTCTACCGAGAGAATGGGGTGACTGGTGGATTTTACGGAGCGAGTTGGTGCAGTGATGTGTTAGAATGTGTTAGTCTAGCAAGAAGAAACGAATGACGTAGTGCAAGGTCGTCACTGCACTCTCTTTGATTTATTTAGCGATTTTCATACATGGTTGAATGTAGTGAGCAAAGTGTTTGTACATGGACCGGTACATCCATGTACAAAAATTGCAACACGCGTGTATGAAACACAAAGGGGCAGTGGTGAGTTGTTGCTTAGTTTTACTCACCTACTGGATGAAAAAGACCACCGTGAAATAGGCAGTCAAGACATGTGTTCACGAAGGGCACTTCCTCTTAAATGTCGGTACAAATTCAAATAAACCTTATCCAGTTTATCTCAATTAATTTTTTAGTTTAGTTTAAAACCACTACCCACACCCATATAAGAATTGAAATCATCAATATAGATACTGGATGTTTCAGCATCTGAGAAGGATCTTTCACACGCTTTCTTGACTGTGAATCTTTTGTTAGGAATGAGCGTGAGCAGTAATCCATAGTTTTGCAAATGTAATCGTATTCCCCAAGATGCTAGTATGATATTACGGAAAAACTTCAATAACGTACAAACCTTACACACAATATAATAAAATATGTATCCAGTATCCCCCAAATATAGAACATTATCTGACCGTCATGTATATTTGATCTAAGTGTCAATAGGGTTTGTCGTATTGAATATATTGCTTCCAATTCTTGTCCTTAAAAGTTTAAAAATTACCACTTCTAGATAGCACAAAACATTCATTGTACATTCAAATCCAATGAACATATTCACCAAATGCGTTGGTAAGCAAATATTGTACAACAACTATGGATTTATATAAAAAATCCGAATCTAATGGTATGTAAAATTGTACAACAGTTTTTATTATAAATAATGTAATAAAAACAAAAGACTTAAGACACAAACTTTTTTCTTCAACTAGCAAATTTTAAACTAAATTTATTTTTGTATTTTTTTTTTACTTTTTAATATTAAATTTTACATACAAACAATTTAATTGCAATCAAATTTTCAATTTCATTTATAATTATTTTGTATATCAAATTATACTCTATTTAAAACAGTTTGTTTTTTTTCTCCAAAGTTAATCTCTAAACAAATTATTTTTAATATTACTACCGTAACTTATGTTTAAACATAAAATTGCAATTAAACTATAAACTTTATTTGTATACGAAACCATAAAAAATTTTTTTATTAATGTATGTTTTCTATGATTTTAGGCCTTTAATTAAAGCAAAAACAACTTACGAATAAACTCAGCCAACATTTGTAAAAGAAAAAATAACTAAAATCGTAATAATTTTTTTAAAACGAATTTTCGTTGTTAAATTTTTTGTTGTTTTTTCATTCATTATAATCAAAATCTACGCACGCATTTCACAACAAAAGATTAATAAAAGCGATAAAAACCCTCAACAACTATAACTACAGCATTAAGGAAAAAAGCAATAAAAAATATATATATATTTTACTATTAAAATGCTTTTGAAATTATTTTAAATTGAAATATGAAAAAAAATGGTGGAATTAAAAAAAGTTGGCAGTAGTTGTATTTGCCAGCTTCGAGCAGCACTTATAACGTAAGTTACACTTTGAAACGATTAAATATAAATAGAATACCAAACCCAATGATGGAAAAATATTATTATGAGTACTAGTTGCACTTTTTTTTTGCTAGTGCTACTTTGGCATTAAAAATATATTTTGGGTGCTATTGAAAAATATTTATAGTTATTAAATTGATGGTTAAGAATGTATCCTCGAGAAATGGATTAATGTTAGTTCTTCGATTTTTAGTTTCCGTTAGCTAAACTGTGGTAACAATTCTTCTTTTTATAATATCCATCAATAGTATTCGCTCGAATAAGTACAAGTTATTCTTTGTTAAACCAATAACGCCTTCTTACACTGCAAAAATTGAGACTAGTCCGCACTTGTGTTTTATGAGTAAAGAACTTACACTAATTCTAATATTCATACTCCAATTAACATGACGTACCCCAATAATGTACACAGAGAGTTAGTAGTTTTGGGGATTATCTAAATGGAACCAATAATATTTTAAGGATATAAATAGAAATTGTTTTATTTTATATCCCTTAATCCTCTTGTTTAGCACGCACCATGCCTTTAACAGTTGCAGGTATATACCCTCAATGTCCTCTCCACATGCTCTACATTGGTCTGAATCCGAACGGCCAATTTTGTATAGATGTGCTCGTTATTCTCATTTTGAGGAGTTTTCTCATCTTATTCTCATCACGGTCACCCCATAGGATCTTTGTGGTTCTACCCAACGTACACCCAAATTTTTAATTCAGTTTTTGTTGTGTGGAATGGTTTTGTGAGCTTCAGGTTAACTACCTCGAGATCCCTTCCCTTTAAAGCTGTTACATTTGCGCTTTCGTTGCCGACTACTCCCGAGTGCCCTGGTACCCATATGATGTAAACCTTACCTCTTGGAGAGTATTCACTTAAAGCTTTCTTACAATCCAATACGGTCTTAGATTTACTTTTACCACCTTACTTTTACCACCTTATAGGCAATATTTTTACGCATTCTTTAATCTATTGCAATTGTCTGTTTGAACACAGTAACGATTTCAAAGTGCTTTACGTGAACACCTACCGTATCGGCTTTATTTAACGGAAGTCTTTGTCACCCGCATAATAAGCTTTAGTGATGATTTTCCAACGCCACCATTTTATACCTTGCACGCAGATAAATGTGTAAGCACTTTACTCTAGTATTCAAGCTATCTAATCTCTAATCATTACTATTCGTTGCCTAACTAACAAAAATCACTTCATTTACTTTCGTCACATTCGTTTACAACCACGCAGATAGGATGATCTCTAATAAGTCGGCAACAATACCTAGAGACGTATTTGGCTAATCAAAAGACGAATCAAATAAACCTCGGATATTATTCTTACTCATCGAGAACTCTCTGTGAAAAATCTGGTATAAACAGAGTTCTCACTAAACATACTTGGACATGGAAAGAAAATACAGTAGCACCATCACCATTCAACTCAGCAAACTTCTCATTCATAGAAAACAATATCTTCACACACTTACTCTAGGTATACGTATACCCCTACATTCATCTCTTACCACAGCCACTCCTATGTAGAAGTCTCGATTACAGCACCGTACGTATCCAGAATTATAAATTTTGTCTTGTATCAGTTTTTTACCGATATTTTTAACCCTTTAATTTGGGTTTAAACCTCAGTTGTGGTGGCTATAACCGGGACACTACAAAGTCCGAATTATGTGGTTTAACTCTATATAAAATCATTTCAAGGAAAGGATGAGGATCAAAGTACCTCTCATTCAAGGGATAAAAATAACACCAAGATGGGGTCTTTCATGGAGTCAAAATAATCCCTGAGGCGCTATAACAGCAATGGTCAATTGAATGACAAACAAGGGCACATGTTATGTAAGGGTTCTTTAAACAACTTGATGAATATAACCAAAGTAATCTAATCAGTATTGAATTCTCCGATTTGTAAGACTTTTGACCATGCGGATAAAGTTGCCTTAAGAAGTGTAAAATCAATCTAAACACTAAGTCGATGACATATTCGATACTTTTAAATTAACCCTTACTAATTGCGATACAACTCTTACTTTCGCATGTCGAAAACATATCCATTCTCCCACTTGGTATCGATTACACAGACCCACTCAGATATTTCAAAATAACTAAGCAGCGCTGAATCCAAATCTTACTTCAGATTTTCTCTATTACGTCTGATATTTGAAGGTTTATGAGATTTATAAGACAGATCGATATATTGTGTCCTGAAATTAAAAAAACAAATTTTTGGTTCCTTGTTTTAAAAGGATTGAGCGGGGCTAAGTGCTTAAAAAAGTATACTGAAGCCTTGCTTGATTTGATCTTCTGTTTAAGTTTTTAAAACTGGAAGCAAAGTGATGCCCACCATCAGAAAAGATGGAGGTATATTGTTTTGTTGTTTCCTTTTAAAGCTCATTGAAATATACGTCTTAGACCCATTAAAGTATATATATTTTTGGGTCCTTATTAGATTCTGAGACGATGAAGCCATGATTGTTTATCTGTCCTCCGTCGGTCTGTCTGTGGAAAATACGATAGAGGCCACAAGGATGGAGCTAGATAGTTTACATTTTGCATAAATATTCTCTATTAATAAGGTTGGTAGTGCAAATGGGCAAAATCTGTCCACATTTTCACATAGACCCCATACAAATAGCCCCCGGAAAAAAAGTTTTAACATTCATAACTGGTTTCAATAAGTACTTAAATAAGTTTTATTTTAACATTAATCTCTTAACCAAATTTAATGAGGATCGGTCCACTATTGACCTTCTTTCCCCATATAAGGTCCCATTCAGAAACTGTCTTTAACGATCATCGCGATTACAGCGATAAAATTCGATATAAACAAGTTTTGTATGAGCCAAAATCACTCTACTAACTTTTATGAGTATCGGTCCATAATTGACCCTATCCCTCAGTAGGGTACATTTATTTTATACATATTACAATAAAAACCATTAAATACAGATCTACATGTAATTGATAGCACCCAATATTTGTATTTCTTTTTCTGAATATATTTACTAAAAAAAGCAAAAAAAAGTTTTCAAAAACTAAAAGTGGGCGTGTTAGTTAGTTAAGCCAAATGTAAACTAAAAGACAAAAAAAAATTTAAATCCCAGAAAAAATGAAGAAAAGAAAAAAAGAGACACACATAGCACTTATTAAAACCACCAGTCATCGTTATATATCGATATAAGTATATATGTATAGTAAAAATTTATTTGTTACTACGGCATTAATATGCTGAGTCCACAACTGACAATTGTCATCAATAATGATTTGGGGAAGTGGTTGTTGTGGTGGTATAATAACCCCATAAAAATGATATAAAAAACACACTTCAATACACAGTTACTACTACTACTACTCTACATTTAAAGTCCAGTCTTTTTAAAGCAAATATATAAGAAATTTAAAAGAAATAAAATTAATGTGGGTTGTTTAAATGCAAGTTTATAGATAGATATTTGCAGGTTTAGACTTAACAGCGCCATTAGGAATGCTAAAACAAACGACAAAAAAATACTACATATTGAATATAAGACTAACTAAATAATTGTACTAATGTCTATAACGATGGTTGTACTAAGTAAACAAATAGAGAGACGCACGGATAGACGAACGGACGGACGGACGTACTGGCTAACGGATACTTGGTTAGTTTTAGTGCGTGTTTTTTGCCGTTATTTTTTTAAGCTTTATTTGTTTAGGCCACCTCTTAGGCCAAACAGTTGAAATTGAGCAATTGTTGAGACAAATTTTTGTTTTTTTTATTTGTTCATTTGGTTTCCTTTAATTTTTTTTAAGCTATATATATGCAGTTTTTGTCCCCCGTTTTATTATTTTTTTCTTAACAAGAAGACAGCAAAAAAGTGCAGCTATGTTGTTTAAATGATTTATAGCTTTATTTTGTATAAATTTATATGTTGATTTTAATCATTTGTAATCGAAAATCTTTATGTTTTTAACGTAAAAATAACTGCACAATATTCTATATAACATTTTTAGTTTTGATTTTAAAACAAAAAAAATAAGAAAAAAAATGGTATCATTGCATAAGAAGTTGTGTTTTTTGGTGGAAATTGATCTTTAAAAAAAATAATATACGCCTTTAAGACAGCATTAAAAAACTAGCGATTAATGTCACATTCCTGCTGACATGTTAAAATATCATTAAGTTGACATTAATTTAGTGTTTAATCTATTGGCAACATTTGACATTTTACATAATTGAGATCAAGTTTGGTTTTTTTTATCATATGGTGTTAAAATTTTTAAGAAATTATAAGAATTTAATATAAATCTTTTCTACTGCCTTGGTTGTTTCATTTTAACTAATTGTTTAGTGTTTGTTTCTTAAATCTTTTGTTTATATTATGACAATTTTTATAAGAAATTTACTTTGGTCTTTCATTTGTTATAATATTTGAGTATTTAAACGATTAATCATCGATCGGTTAATCGATTTATTTTTGACTATTAATCGTTCGAATAAATTGTCAAATTTCAAATAACGAATAAGCTGAATAATTTCTCTCCATTAACCGATGGAAATAATTATATCGCCTTTCGCTTCTATAACCAGCTTTTAGGAACATTGTTGTGTTCATAAGTATTTCTAATAAATTCTTTACAAACAGTTATATACTAGTTCAAGCATTTCACATAAAAATATATACATTTTTAAATTTATATTAAATAGTTGTTATTAATATCGAATGAAGCTGAGTACATCTGCTTTAAAATAATATAATTTATTTCAAGTCATCAGTATTAAGAAAAATTGGAAATCTTAAAGAAAATTTGTCACAAAAAAGTAGTCGAAAGTTATTGTGTCGAAAAGGAGATTTTTTAAATTTAATTCCTTTTTCGTTTTTTCTCTGAGTCAGAAATATAATATAGATAGAATGTACAGATTCCCAGCTTCTATTTGATACCAATATTAGTATCATAAACTAGTATGAAATTATAGCCGAGCGAGGCCGACCATAAAATACCTTACACCTGTTACAAAAATAACATCAATTTTGAAGGGGCTTTTTATAGGGGCTAGGGTACAATGAGGTCATGTAATTATAAAGTTCATGAGGGTTACCAAGGCTAGTATGTAACTTGGCTTTGCCGCTTTTTGTCGATATATGAGTATATTAAATATAATAAAGGAGGCATGGTGAAAAAATAAATCTATGTTAACCATTTTCAATAGAATTCGTCTACGGTATCATAAAAAAATGAACCAAATTTCATTGAATTATCTTCAGAATTGCGACCTGTAGTTTGATTACAAAGTTTACAAGCTCTTTTCGGGGATCCAGCTGTATTGGGGTAAAGTGAAGTAATGGACCGATCTTAATCCCTGGGACAATATTAGATCATGTATCAAATTTCATTAAATTATCTTAAAAATTACGACCTGTAGTTTGATTACAAAGTTTACATGGACGGACAGATGGACAGACAGACTAAGATCGACTAAGGTGGATATAAGAACAATAGTTTTTTGTGTTACATCAGTACAAACCCAAAATACCCTCCCCACTAAAGTGGTGTAGGGTAAAAATACATATAAATATTTCAAATATTCGTTTGAAATTTTAAGTTCTTCAAAATCCTTTTATAAGGACATAAGAGCTGAATATAAAAATTAGAGTACGCAGAATTGCTGTAAGTAGAATCTTTTTATCAATATCAACTTTTCTCAATGAATACCCTATATAATATCAAACAAAGTAGTGTATAACATTTTCTGCTTCTAGATTAGTAAGGTCCTTAAAAAAGATATTATTCTTATGTTTAGAACATTTAGTACGCATCAATTGAGTGATGTTTTTATACGAGATTTTTTAAAGGACTGTTTCTCTGTCGCACATAAGGACTCTAATAGAATGTTTAAAATCAGAATTTTTCAAGTAACGAGTAATGGAAATATAACACTGTGTGCTAGAACAAGAACCTATCATCGTCATGCAAAATATTTGAAATAATGACAGTCTGTCACTTCATTTTTAGTCGAGCCTTAATTGTTTCTTTAACATCTACTTTGTTTGGATGTACAAATAACGTCAACTTAACCTTATTGCAATTCTATGAAGCGGCAGTAGAGAAGTGTAATAATGATTACGTGAAACTTGTTGAGAATTGAGATTTAAACGCATTCCTAATGAATTTAAGAACGGCATAAGACGTTGCAATAAGTTTGATAAATCACTAAAATAGACCGACCGACCTAAGCGACTGGTTTCGAGCCGCTGCTAGGGAAGGGAAGTACAAAAAAGATTGAATACAGTTTCATTCCCATTATTATAAAATCTACAGTAGTCATTAAACTAAAGACCAATGCATCTAACATGGTTGCAAATTTGCAGTGTTTTAGTCTATCAAAAAAGTAGATAATTAATCCTATATGGTTCCATATTGGTCCACCACACTCTATCGAACAGATGTGATAACACAAATAATGTATAATAAGACGTTTTATTCCAAGTAGAGGAACATCACAAAACTGGTCTGTTTTCAGGTAGAGTCATTTCAGTTATTGCCAAATTGTCAGAAATTTTATTTCGCAAGGTATTTTCTTTGCTATATGACTCGTACAAGGATAATGTTACAATATCTAGATTTCTCAATGAAAGACGCCCGAAAATCATAAACAATTCTAGATGTGGCTTTATACAGCTTGACTACCAGTATAAATTCTGATAACTCTGTTATCCCAATTATAGGTCCTCTTTATCGCTAATACTTCACCTTGATGGCTACTGAAGTCATCATTGAGTTTGCAGATAATTTAACTCCTAACGTCTTGGATCCATACAGGGAACAATTATTTAACAGGAGGGATTCTTCAAACTCTAACGAGCTAACGAATCCATCAAAAAGAGTAGGAATGTGGCTTCCATTCAACCCAAAACACTTCTTGTTTATTTGACACACTCGTAGAAAAAACATTTGACTCACTCACTCTAGTTACGCATACAATACCGTTTCGACCCCAGGTCAAATCATTTCATTTAGTCCCACAGTCACTCCTCTGTAGGTGCTCGGCAACAGCAGCGAAAATAGCCTGAATTATTGACTTTACCGGGTTCTTAACCGCAATGAATTTGTATTTAAACGACAGTTAACACGTACTCTAATAATCGGGGTAAGCAAAGTCTGACACGCTACCGTATCTCATTGTACCAGATTCTCTGCCGTGAGATAATTACGTAAAATTTAGTATACTCTGAAACTTAATTTTGATATGGCATTTCTTCTATGTATAATAAAATACATTAATCGAAAGAATCTGCAGTTATTAACATTTATGTTTTACAATTAAAATATGTAAAAGGAAATGCAACCATTTCACCTGCTGATAAATTTTTGTTAAACTATTTATGATGACCACCTTAAAGAAATAAACACCACCAGCTGTTTTTTTAAGAAAAAAAGGAAAACCAAATACTGCAAATATTTTCCACGTTAATTATGAAATTTTTTATATTCATACTATTAATTGTGCTACAAACGGCATCAGTAGCAATTAAATTTGATTTATTAGACGCAAAAGACTATTAAAGTAGAAAAATTTCCATTGCTAGAACACATTTTATGTAAACCAATAAAGGCAATAATATAGTTAATTTAAAGTAAATTAACTGAAAACACATTTTTAAGCAGAGATCTTCCTATCAAATGTTGAAAACAACAAGGAAGCTCAACTAAATTAGTTAGTGAAATAAAAAAAAGAAGTTCATTGTCTTAATAGAGTTAAAACCAGTAATATTTCTGACATATATACATATTTATGATCTTAACAGTATGAATTTATCATATGTTTTTTTGTGTACATCTTGTAAAAACAAATTAAAACCGGATAATTTTTTTAATATTTAAACTACTCCCCATATTTGTCTTTGTGTATGACAAGACTTTAAGTACTTTTAATATTGGGTGTTATTAGAATGAAAATTTCTATTACTTTTATGTTTAACATACAAATTTCCTTTAATTAATTATACCGGATTTTTAGAGGAGCAGCCTAAAATCAAAAACATGTTGAAAAAGAAATAAAATATTTAGTTGATTAGACACAATTGTAGGTTGCCCTATAAAAACTATAAATTGAAATATAGTTCAAATTTAAAACTATAAACCATATGAGAGCAGATTATAGTGTAGCATATAGTCTATAGTCTAGTCTAGTCTATAATCTAGTCTATAGTCTAGTCTATAGTCTAGTATATAGTCTAGTATATAGTCTAGTATATAGTCTAGTCTATAGTCTAGTCTATAGTCTAGTCTATAGTCTTGTCTATAGTCTAGTCTATAGTCTAGTCTATAGTCTAGTCTATAGTCTACTCTATAGTCTAGTATATAGTCTAGTCTATAGTCTAGTCTATAGTCTAGTCTATAGTCTTGTCTATAGTCTAGTCTATAGTCTTGTCTATAGTCTAGTCTATAATCTTGTTTATAGTCTAGTCTATAGTCTAGTTTATAGTCTAGTCTATAGTCTAGTCTATAGTCTAGTCTATAGTCTAGTCTATAGTCTAGTCTATAGTCTAGTCTATAGTCTAGTCTATAGTCTAGTCTATAGTCTAGTCTATAGTCTAGTCTATAGTCTAGTCTATAGTCTAGTCTATAGTCTAGTCTATAGTCTAGTCTATAGTCTAGTCTATAGTCTAGTCTATAGTCTAGTCTATAGTCTAGTCTATAGTCTAGTCTATAGTCTAGTCTATAGTCTAGTCTATAGTTTAGTCTATAGTCTAGTCTATAGTCTAGTCTATAACTAGACTATAGTCTAGTCTATAGCTGGACTATAGTCTAGTCTATAGTATAGTCAATAATCTAGTCTATAGTCTATATTCTAGTCTATAGTCTAGTCTATAGTCTAGTCTATATTCTAGTCTATAGTGTAGTATATAGTCTAATCTATAGCCTAGTCTATGGTCTAGTCTATAGTGTAGTCTATAGTCTAGTCTATAGCTAGACTATAGTCTAGTCTATAGTATAGTCAATAGTCTAGTCTATAATCTAGTCTATATTCTAGTCTATAGTCTAGTCTATAGTCTAGTCTATATTCTAGTCTATAGTCTAGTCTATAGTGTAGTATATAGTCTACTCTATAGTCTAGTCTATAGTCTACTCTATAGTCTAGTCTATAGTCTAGCCTATATTCTAGTCTATAGTCTAGTCTATAGTCTAGTCTATAGTCTAGTCTATAGTCTAGTCTATAGTCTAGTCTATAATCTAGTCTATAGTGTATTCTATAGTGGTGTCTATAATCTAGTCTATAGTCTTGTCTTAAGTCAAATCTATAATATAGGGTATAGTGTAGTACACTCTATAGTCTTATATAGTATAGTCTAGTTTATGGTATAGTCTAATTTACATTGTTATATATAGTCTAGTCTGTAGTCTAATCTTTAATATTGCCTATAGTCAAGTCCAGTCTGTATATCATAGTCTAGTCTATTCTAGTGTATAGCCTAGTTTACAGTGTTGTTTATAGTCCAGGCTATAATCTAGTCAGGTCTATAGTCTAGTCGTAGCGGTACAATGTAGATGGTTTTTTATCAAAATTCAAAATTAATTGCTAGGAAAGATGGACACTGCAGAATCGAATCGGACGGCGAATTTATGTTCTGTGATCTATTTAAGGTATGACACAAATACCTAGTACTCTAGTGGTGTAGGGTATAAAAACTAAATTTCACATGACGTTGTCGAATTTATACGTATGTATGTCTACGAGTCTGTATAGATTTCAAAATTACCATACTTACTAGCTAAAGGGGTAATTTATGTCATGTTAAGTTAGGTAATGCAATATCTAACTAAATATTGCAATTTTTGTTTTATGTTTTGCATGTATTGGTTGTTTTTAAACTCTTTAAATTGCACGCATACAATTTAAAAACTATTAACACACATGTACCCATACATAGGTAATTTTTTGCTGCACAATATTGTAGACATACATACATATGTACATGTGTATACAAATGTTTTAAGCCAACAATTTAAGTGAAGCTGTCATCAATACTAACAACCAAACTAACTGAAATATTAGCAACAACAATACCAACTACAACACAACTCAAACAACAAACTACAACATTATTAAGAATTTAAGGTACATGCCAGCCAGTTAAGTTTGAAAGACAACGCCTTTAAGTCATTTTTTTTCTGTTTCTTCAACCATTCAGTATTTTTGTTGCAATTGCTGCTATTATTTGCAGTCAATGTTGCTGTTGAAAACTACAAAAACACTCTCCTGTCGTTTTGTGGAAAGTTTTCCAACACTGATACACCGGTTTTGGGGGAAACAAAATGAAAATTTTATTGAGAACGAAAGTTATTGGTTGGTGGATTATGTCTTTTATGAGATTTTTCCAGATAAAGATGTTTTTTTAATGGCCAAAGAAAGTGCTCGTTAATGGTAGTTAAAAGATCACAAGTTAAGTTTCCTATATGTCGTATTAATGATCGACCATAGAATATGAAAAGATGAGTGGGTTTAACAAGGTATAAAGAGAGTAAAAATAATGAAATACAATTTTTCGTGAAGCTAGTTTTCAAGTTAAAGATCAGCAATTAAATTAAAATTAATCTTCAAGTTAATCTTTGGTTAAATAAATTATTGACCAAAGGTAATCAACTATGACTGCCCACCCACTAGCATTCATTTAACACAGGAAGCCAAAAAAAACTTTAAGTCCTATTGTGTGAAAGTTGCGATATATTAGATATTTTTACTAAAAGAACTCAATACCTTAGTATTGAGCCTTTTAGTAAAAATGCCTTAGTATTGTTTATCTAGTCTTAAATACTTCTATCTTCATCTTGTAGTCACATAACATTTTCCTTTAATGATATACAAAATGTTGCCTCATATTCGCACTAAATCAAATAACGATCCTAGGTGGTCTTTCCTAATCACAATTTATTTGATGGCATTCGATATTTAACATAACATTATACACTTTGTATTTACGTGTAGACAATAAAATAACCAAAGGAGAGTATAAATACTAGCAAATTACAAAAAAATGCATAAAACAAGCCATACAAATACATGTGCATGTATATACATATTCATTGAAGAACTTGATTTGAAAATGCAATTACGCAAGTAGCTCTACTTTTAGCACCTCAATTGTGTTTTGCTGTTGTTATTCTGTTGCTATATGTATTAGCTGTTGATATGATACGATTACCAACTAAATATCTATGTTTGCAGTTGTTTCGAGTCTTTGTAGGCTGGCACGCAAAACTTCTTTATATATATTTTCAGATATCTACTATTAACTACGTACAAAGTTTGTTGTGACCAATCTATTTCAAACACATGACGAGACACACTTATACACTACTTAGTTAAATAACAACTAACTTCTAGTATAACAAACCATAGTTAAATATGTTTAACTTGGCTGTCACTTGTAAATGCTAGAAGCATTATCAACTATTTTAAATAACTTTATTATCGAAGGCTTGAAAACTTGCTAACTCAAGTGCGTTTACGCACAGAGACGGCCGTAGTCCACCGACATTATTCTTTATTTTTTGCATATAAAAAAAAATTATAAAAAAAGAAAAATGAAAATGCCATTATACTACATTTATTGACAAGTAAATTGAATAAACAAAGAGTCATATAGTTTAAACACTCGGATGGAATGAGTGAGAAGTACATACTTTTACAGGGGACAGAGTGAAAATTATATATTGAACAGATTTAATTTACATTAGCTATAAATAATTCTGCATTCTAGTTCAGTTCTGGTTCAGTTCTAGTTCAGTTCTAGTTCAGTTATAGTTCAGTTCTAGTTCAGTTCTAGTTCAGTTCTAGTTCAGTTCTAGTTCAGTTCTAGTTCAGTTCTAGTTCAGTTCTAGTTCAGTTCTAGTTCAGTTCTAGTTCAGTTCTAGTTCAGTTCTAGTTCAGTTCTAGTTCAGTTCTAGTTCAGTTCTAGTTCAGTTCTAGTTCAGTTCTAGTTCAGTTCTAGTTTAGTTCTAGTGCAGTTTTTAATTGAACTCGTTGTATTAAGTAATACAATATTTATTTTCCCCTGTTAAAGTAATTTAAGAATCCAACATTTTTGCATCTTTTCCAACTATCGTCACCTGCAAGTATAAATCTTTGTTAAATGCTTTTGATATTTAAAGGAGTATTTTAGTACAAGAGTGTAATGCTATACTAAAGTGTTCTTTTAATTTATGCGTATTTAATAAATATTTAATTATGCATATTTATCAATAAATAATAAACTATAGATTGATAAATTCTGCTTATTTATATATTTTTTATAAATACTTGCAACTTTTTTTCCATTTTTTGTTCTTTTAACAATCTCATAAATTATTTATATATTTGCCGATTCGATTAAAACTGCAGTTAAATGAGGTAAAAAAAGCCACTAAGAATATAAGATAAATGGCAGTTAGTTTTATCATCTTTACTTTACATTTAAACATGTTTATTTACTTTGTACTATATTATTTGCCAGCGTTATTATTTGTCAGCTTTATTTCCATCGTACATGGCAACACCCTCATTTTAATTAACCCTCTAAGGGTTGACAGTTAACGATAAAGTGTGGGTGTATTTCTAGAAAAAATACTAATATGAAAATCATTTGTTCTTATTGATCACTACTCTTACATGAGAATAATTTTAAATGATCATGACATTTAAAATTACTAGCTGACCTTTAAGGCAATTGTATTTTTGCCCACAATGGGTTAAGTTTGTGTAAATAAAGATCTTTAAAGAAATTCCAATAATTTACCAAACCCACAATTATCGGTGGCATGGCAATGGTATGTTGTCTACTTATCTTTTTTTCTTCGCATGCTCTGGAAGTGATATAATGCAGTGATTTCTTTCACTATCTAGTCGTAAATACTTTTTTTCTATATTTAACATTTAAATCTTAAGTGTTGGCTGCTACAATTTGCAACAATGTATGTTCAAAAAAAATTGTTATTGATTGACCATTATTGGGAAGACAATGTTATGTAGTGCTGTAGGAACGTGTGTTACTTTTTGTATATTTGATCTAGAAAGAGAAAATAATTTTTAATAGAAAAAATGAAAACACCATATCCGGTGCCAGAATTATTATAATTTATAACGGTTTATGTAGATACTATATTAGGAAGAGCTGGTTTTAAAGAAGTAAAATTAATATTCCTTATTAGATTCTAATACGATCTAGCCATATCTATCCGTCTCTCCGTCGATCTGTCTTTTGAAATCACAATAGGACCTACAGGAGAGGAACTACACAGTTGAAATTTTACATAAATATTATATATCGCTATTACGGATTTAGAAGTACGAGTATAGCTATGAAATTCGACATAAATAAGTCTCATATGAGCCAAAATTTTTCTACCAAATTTTTTGATGATCGGTCTATAATTGAGCCTACTCTCCATATACGGTCCCCTTCAGTGAAAGACTTTAACAGTCATTACTGGCCTAAACATTCTAGTATTAGTCATATGAGCCAAAATCTATCTCTATCTATGATATTCAAGTAAACAAGTTTTTTATGAACCAAAACCGGTCTACTAAAGGTTGTGCGGATAGATAAATAATTGAACATACCCCTCATATAAGGTCCTTTTTAAAAATTTTATGGGGAAGTTTGAGAAAATTATTAGTACAGCGATGAAAATCGACGATTTAGGAACATAACTCTTGATTCCTATAAAAGGATCCCTTCAGGAAGGAGATTTGGTTATTAAAATGCGAGTTTGCCTTATATAAAATAGTCTTGCGATGAAATTTGACATAAACAAGTTCTATACAAAACGAAATGTATGTACAAAATCGTATGAGTATCGGTTAATTATTAACGCATATAAGGGTTCTCTTCAGAAAATTACTCATACGCTCACGGTTTAAAAATTGAACAAAAACATATTTGTCCAATTCACAAACGTTGTTGTACGGTTGTATTGTAGTATGTCGTAATTTTTTTATTACTAATTTGTTTTTATTTCAAAAAATTTTATTTGAAAATTTTTTATGACATACAACGCTACAACGATACGACATTTATTGTGAATTGGACAATTGTTTTTAAAAGATGATATTTTTTTAGTTCATAACAGCTCGATCCATAACTGACTTAAGCCACTCTGACTTAAGCCGGGGTGATATTCCAAATATCACCCTGATGTTTATGAGGGAGCATTCTTTATACGGCAAATGGTTTGATAGTGTGCATATAAGATTCGGCACAGTAGAATATAACACTGTCACTTGTTTATATTGATTTTTATACTACTATGTATAGTCGGGAGACGTTTCTGTTGATGTTTGTAACGCACAAAATTATTTATCCAACATTCACCTTCAACAGTGCTGATCAACTCAGTATCACTTTCTGAGTCGATTAAAACAAGTCCGTCCTGCTAGCTGTCTATTTTTGATTTGGATCAGAAGCTCGGCACAGGGATGAAGTTTATTGCAAATGGTTCATTATTTCACATAAACAACATTCAATCGAACCTCTCGATTTGGTCTTTTTATGTCATTTTTGGTTCTTTTTAATAAAATATATATCTATACATATTTTAAAAACGCTTTTTTGCAGTATTACTCAGATATAACCTTTATACTTTCTTTTCTGATAAAATACAATAAAAATAATTTCACAAAAACAAATACACACATAAACTGTAATTATAACATTAAATAGAAACTAATTGAATGAATGTATTATTACGATATAAAATGTCACAACTATTTAGTTATAAATTCCCTAAGATATATCAACTTTTTTTAACAACTGTGACAAAATTAAATCTCATCATGAACACTCACTGAACGTGAAATCTCTACAAGTGCAAAAATAATGTCAACTGGGAAAATAAATAAAATGAAAATCCCCTGTTGTTTGCATTTTTTGTATTTCTTTTAAATAGAATTGTTTTTAATTATTATAGTGTTAATTAAGCTAATTAGTAATTAACTGCTGCAAAAATACAAGTAAATGACCACAAATTAACAGAACAAAATAAATACGTATCTTAGTCATACATATGTACGTACATGTGTATGTAAGTTTGTATTACTAAACAAAATCATACAGTTAAAATAACATTGTTTAAAATACAAATTAAATTTTAATTATAAACTACATGTTAATGTTATTTTTTTAGAAAAAGATTCAAGCAAACTTAAACACACACATGCCATTTATTTCTTTAGTCTGACGAGCGGTTGGCTGTATGAGGAACCAACTTACTTAAATTACTAAGAATTTTTGTGCTAATTGTACAATTGCAACAATAATAATAATGAACGAGATAAAAATAAAAAAGCATAAATAAATAAAAAGAAGGAACGCAAAAAAGAAAAAATTATTTAGAGTAGATTTTACTTTAGCAACAAAAACACAGACTAACTGAACTATTTAATTGCAAGTACAAGTAAATTGTAGTTAACAATTGAAGTTAAGTACGTAGATGATTGGAGAATGACACGAATAGCTGAAGACCCTACGGGGAAATTTGTCATAACATGGTCGACTAGAGTATCAGTGCAATATTTGTAATACATGCAAAACGTGACAATACTTAACGATATCATCCTTCTTACTAAATGTTGTATTCATAAAAAACCCATAACTATTATTGAACTATAACTGAACTACAACTGAACCATTACTGAACTAGAACTGAACTAGAACTGAACTAGAACTGAACTAGAACTGAACTAGAACTGAACTAGAACTGAACTAGAACTGAACTAGAACTGAACTAGAACTGAACTAGAACTGAACTAGAACTGAACTAGAACTGAACTAGAACTGAACTAGAACTGAACTAGAACTGAACTAGAACTGAACTAGAACTGAACTAGAACTGAACTAGAACGGAACTAGAACTGAACTAGAACTGAACTAGAACTGTACTAGAACTGAACTGGAACTGAAATAGAACTGAACTAAAGTTGAACTGAACTAGAACTAAGTTAAAATATTTTGTTAGAAATCCTTCATGCAGTTAAAAATACCCATTAATCTGTATGGTTGAAAACATTCGATGAAAATTTCACTGGTCGACCCATAGGATCATCTTCTCTGATTAAAAATCGTTAATTATTGTAGGGTGTTACATAATGCAGTATAGCTTATGAGAATTTCTGCTTTTCCACATATTGTTGGGTGCGAAAAAATCTTACCAATTTATCCCCTAAACCAATAATTATTTGCCTAAGTATTCATATATTATTTATTTTATTTATAGTTCAAGTAAAATAGGAACAAAAAACAATAAATAAATAATACAATCTAGAGGTATTTATGTTTTATGTTTTTTTTTAAATAAAACCAAATCATGGGTGTGTACCTATTTTCCGTTTACATATACAAAACTAAAATGCTAATTACAGAGCTTCTGTAGAGCCAATTGTTATTGATTTTCATGCGGGTTTACGAGTTACCGGTAATTGGTTGCTCATAGACAAATGCCACAAACTAAACTTTAGTAACGAACCCCACAATATCGATTTAAATTTTGATATTTAAACGTATTTAAAACAAAAGAAACCAACAACTACAATACATATATACTCTGATAGACCGTTCTTTTGCCTTTAACAAAAAAAAAAATAATCATAAAAAAACACAAAGTTTTCAAAATCAAGGTTTTTTGAGTTTGTTTAGTTTAAAAATAACTTTGGCGTTATGAATAGAATAACACCAATTAAATTTAATAAAATTATAATTAATTATCATGTGATACAATTAAGTTGGTACGTTAATAAAACATATATCATAAATACAAAATATTTAATGAATTATGCAAATCATTGATATTGCGGATAGAGTGCTAAATGTGAATTAGTATAGTATGCCGATATAAACAGAGATAATTAAGTTTTGAAAATAAATTATAAGCAAATACAATAAATAATATCAATGGCAATGGAAAATTAGCACTAAGAGTGTTAATCTAGTTTTGAATCCTAAATGTGATATACAATGTCTGTAAAATTGTAGTTGTTATTATTTATAAATAATATTGACTTCTTTTTATAGCCTTCACCAGGGTTAACTTATTGTAGTTCAATGCTTTGTACAAATTAGCTTCGCAATATAATTTTATGAAATTAAAATACAGACCATTATGCACGTGTGGAGAACAAAGGAAGTAGTTGAAAAGGATGCATTAGGAAATCACACTTGAACAGAAAAAATCTAATTCACGCTTAAAATTTGAGGGCACCACCGGCGAAATGTATATCAAAATTAAGGATATCTCAATAGAAGCCCCGAAAACCCGGAAGGTGAAGCTAGATTGTGGATTAAGAAAATAAACGCCATTTTACATCCAAGTTTTCAAAAGAAACACCAAGACGATCTCTGCTATGTAGCATACCAGTAATGCATGAGGCAAAATTCCAATAGACCTGCAGTATAAGAATATCTGACAAAACAATTAAGAGCGTTAATTACATGTTTAACATGGACGTGATATTGATGAGGTTAGTGTCTCACCAACGTGCTGGCACACATTTTTGCAGATGGAGGTGGGATTAAGTTTCGTTGATCTGTCAAAGATATTTACTTAATGCTTTATTTATAATACACCCAATAAATAGTTTACCCAAACTTCGAAAACCTAGTTATGCGGCTTATAAGTTTTAAAGAACAGTAATATACACTAATATTCTTACTCAATTCACAGATCAGCTTTATGTTGTTTTATGTTGTACTGAATTCATTCAATTTCATGATAAGAACAGAAGGATAAGGTGTAGATTTACGATATAACTAACAGGAAAAGTGTATTTTTTGGTTCCCTTTACTCTAAGCAACCACGATTAGTAGCCTCCTAAATAGCCTAAGTGAGAAAGGATTTAGACCTGTCTGCTATGGAGATGGTGTAATGCTTCTAAAGAATTCAAATTTTTGGTCTAGAATAGCTGAAGGCGCTGTCATGCTGTGCTCAACGATAGGCCTTAATTTTAACCCGATGAACATAGAAATCAGTCTGTTTGCTGGCCAAGAAGAACGCCTCATAATTTTAGTAGAACTGGCCGAAACGGTTATTGGACATGCCATTAACATATACTGTACGCATAGGAAGGCTATACACAATTATGGTGAATACGTTGGAAACTATGTAAAGAAAATCCAGATTGAATGTCTTAGTCAAGCGAAGCATTAGGTCAAATATCCGTAGGAATCCGTTGAACACAAATGTCTTTAAATTGAGACACAAGAAGAACTTAGGGTTCTATATTGATGACCCATAAATATAACACAGTTTCCCTCATCACTAGTCAGAGCATAAAGTGTATTAAAATTTATGTGACGCGGGTTTACATCATACAACGAAAAAACGAATATAATATTTTTATATTAAAGAAGCTCTAGGTTAACCTGACGCACCCAAAGAGGGCAGTATTAGAAATATCAGCAAGAGAGAGACCTTTTGAAATAATGATACGGTGTGTTGAAATACAAAGATCCTATGGGATTACCCTAACGAGAGTATACCGAGAATCCTCCTAAAAGGAGGTTAATATGATTGTACGTAATCTAAGTGATCACAAAACATTACAGGCACATCTATAACAAATCGGACCTGCTGATTCAGACGAATGTTGAGCTCTAGAGTTCTGTTATTGCCATTGTCAGGGTTTTGCCTAAATTAGATTTAAACATTTTGGAGGTGCTGTAGTTCTCTTACGATTTCTGAATGAAAAAATTCTTAGGAATTATGTACCTTCAGGAAACACATTTTATACATTCTGTGAATACTACAAAAAGTTTTTGTGTTTACAAACTACCATTTTTAATGAAAAGGTCCAATAGTGTTCCTTCGGATTTGATGAAAATACATCTCCCTATTTCTCATATAATGGCTTATGCTTACGTATGTATGGGAGTACTTCATTTTTGCCTTGACATATTATTATACCCTACACCACGTTAGTGGGGAGGGTATATTGGGTTTGTGCTGATATTTGTAACGCACAATAACATTGGTCCTATACCCACCTTAAATTATACAAATCGGCTCAGAATAATTTTCTGAGTCGATTTAGTTATGTCCGTCCATGTAAAATTTGTAATCAAACTACAGGTCGCAATTTAAAAGATAATTCAATGAAATTTTGTACAGGTGCCCCAGGTACAAAGCCTATTGAGAATGTTTAAGATTGGTCCATTATTTCTCCTAGCCCCCATACAACTGAACCCCGAATAGAGCTCGTAAATATTGTAATCAAACTGCAGGTCGCAATTTTAGAGATAATTCGATGAAATTTGACACATGATATTTTATGGTACTGTAGATGAAGCTTAAGCCCCATACAACTGAACCCACCAAATGGGGCTTTTAAGTTCATAGTTATGTTTAATATACTCGTATTTTGACAAAAAGCTGCAAAACCAAATTCTATACTAGCTTTGATGTCCCTAGCCCCTATAAAAAGACCCCCATCAACATTTTTCGTATATATCCACAGTTTTATTAAACAATAAATGGCTTACGTATATCTGAGGCAACTTAAATGCTTTATTATGAAAACTAAATCACATTTTATTCGTATATAGGTGTAGGGTATTATATGGTCGGCCTCGCCCTACTATAACTTCTTACTTGTTTTCGAACTTTGTTTTTAACTTAAACGATACAATTTGTCTTTTCGAAAACTAATAGTAGACGATCTGTATGTTAACTCCCAATTTGCTGACGATCGTAATAACTATCTTCCCTATTTGTAAGCGAATGTCTTCAATTAATGACTTTCAGTATAAGTTTTTGCTGGGAATCTAACCAAATACTTTGAGACTGTTACCATAACTTTTGATTCTCTTAACTTTAATTTATTGATAAAATTAGATAAAATCGAAAGTGATGACATATTTTATAAAAGATATGAGACAATTGTTTATAATAGCATTACACAAACATAAGCACAAATGCATAATACATTTACCGCCAAAGATCTGTAGAATCTTAACACTTGTTCAACATGAATTCATCTATTTTGCAAGCAATTACTTGTATAAATAACAACAACTTTTCACTTCCATTATAATTATCTACTATTGATACTGATCGTTTGTGACTTCTTTTAACCTTTTTAATAAGCTTTAAACACCAGGGACATTAGAGGCTTTTTGACGACTAGTTGAAAGACATTGTAAATGACATGCAGGCATATTGCATATATTTGAAAACGTAGTGTTGGCAGCGCAGCAAGATGGTGTCAACAAGTTTGCCAAATGTTCAATTATAAAATTGAAGAGTTAAGTAATTTTGCATTTGAAATTTTTGAATGTGATTTTTTTTCTTTTCAGAAAAAGGATGTTAACAGAAGAACATCCATCAAATAACTAATTATATAGAAAAAAATCATAAATTTAGGTAATTTAACACTAACAAGATTATGTTAATAATGACAAGTTTTTTTTTAAATTAAAAAAAAAAAAAAATACTCAGCTTCTTTTTTAAATTATTTTTAAAGATTATTGTACTACTTTTCTTAAACATCTAATGAGAAAATTTAAATGTAGAACAACTGAAGTAATTTCAGTATTTTTAGATGAAATTTTTGCTAAACACGTTAAATATACAATAAACATTTAAAATGTTTGTACAAACACTTCATTTAATCTCTATAGAAAACATTTTATTCTTTTGTTTCTCCATATCTTAAAATTGTACCAATAAACCAGCATATCATGTCGAAAAAATTCATTCACATCGTAAATCACCAACATAAATTGTAAATTATAACCATGTATGACTTGTTTTAACAACAAAGTAAATACAATTATTGAATAAAACAAAAGAAATGAACATACAACACTAAACTACTCGTAGTTATGTTATTGTTATTTAAGTAAAAAAAAAACCTTAATTTAGTGTATTTTAAAAATAGCATAAAAAAATAAAATAAAAATTCTCATGTATTTATTTCTTATGCCCACATTTTGTAAATCATACATGTTCAGCTATAGAATAATAAAACAAATAATCTAAAGTAGAAAAAAAAAAACAAAACAAAATCTTTTATTTAATACAATTTAATTCAGAAAGTGTCAAATCCATTATGCTAATGCTGTCACTAATAATAACACGCCTAATGCACACACAAAGTATTAAAATATCCACTACAACTACTTACAAACATGCTTACGACTATGCAGTGTAGTAAACAACGATACAAATTATGTTTATTTAATATTTACATACGCATTGTATACTTTATGTGCTTTGCATAACAAATACTTAAAAAACGAGTAACAAGTCGGCATTGTCGACCATATGATACACTACATTTATATTTTAACTATTTGTCAAACAAAAAAGGACATTAATAAAAAAGAGTTTATATGAGGATACGGTGTTAATATGGTCGTATCCTTATCAATTTTTTTACAGGGATTAACATCTAAATTAATGTTAGTGTTTATAAGTGAATTTTGACGATCATGTAGTTTTTTGAAGGGGACTTTCTATAGGGGACAAATAAAGCAAGATCATAACGAAAATAAGATTTATATAAAACAAAATATTGCTGATATTGGAGTGATACAAGAATATTTAGCATATTTATGTGCTCAAAACCCCTTGTCCCTGTGCACGGTTATATGGAGGATATATGAAGCCTCTGTTGAGACTGCATTACACTCTCTAATATGTCATATTGATGAGACACCAGCGCAAGGGGAATATACACTTGTTGCCTTCTCGGACGAGGAGGCTTTCAATAATGTTCACCCTAAATTGATTCAATAATGTTTACAATGAGTTTATAACAAAGGCCCTAACTGGTCTAGGTATAAACCAACAAATAACAGCTTTTCGGCTTCCTGGCCAATCTAGCGTTCTTCAGGCTGAACTGTCAGCAATAAAACGGGCAGAAAAACTTGCTCAGCATTCCGATTTATACCGGCAGCCTTAAGGGTTGTAATTGGTGTCTACACAACATCAAACTTAATCCTAGAATGCTGGGCATTCCTTAT
Source organism: Lucilia cuprina (assembly GCF_022045245.1). NCBI lineage: Eukaryota > Metazoa > Arthropoda > Insecta > Diptera > Calliphoridae > Lucilia > Lucilia cuprina. The sequence goes on from NC_060952.1 coordinate 77,288,460, forward strand.
TGAAAGGCGAAACATTCCACAATAAGACTGTACTGGATTCCAAGACATCAACTGATCAACCTGATAATACCATTATTGATCTCTTGCAAAGTTAGGTTCCTCACTTTCAAGAGAGCATACCGACCCTCCCGTCGGCATACCGCATTCATCCTGCAAACGATCGATACGCGAAAAACTATATGAGTTTGCGCAATGCAGATAGTCGACTGAGGCCACCTATAGAGAGGCAAGGATCATGTGGACATCCTTCAACCCACAGAGATCCCAAGCCCTTTTCTATATTCGGAGAGTTAATCTACGGAACTTAATGGCACTTTTGACTGGCCACTGGCCAAAAAGTCTAAACCTAACTAGTAATTACTTCTGCAGGAGCTGCCAGGAACATGAGGAAGAAGAGAGTATAACTCACTTCCTCTGTCATTGTCCCTCCATAGCAGATCACGAAAAGGGAAGATCAACATCCGAATGATAGATTACTATATTCGTGCGACAAACTGGTTCAGTTTAGGAAACCAGAGAAATTAGGTCGAAGTGTAATTATACTCTGACCGTTTTCTCTCGTTTCAGATATCAATATACTGAACCTTAGTGTGTTCCCAGTAAATACATGCGCACAAATTTTACAAGGACACATAAACAGACAGACGAACGTTCATAGCTACTACCGATTGATATACTTAGAGGTGGGTGTAGGACCAATATTTTTACGTATTACAAACATCAGCACAAACGCATAATACTCTTCCCACTACAATGGCGTAGGGTAAACACATAATTTGTTTAGATTTGTTGTTATTGCATTTGCATTATAAAAATGTTGAAATCTGACAAAAGGGTTGGACAGACATGTTTGTATCTACTCTATGGCAAATAACCAACAATTGATTTAATTTAAATGATATTTTCTTACAATTTTTATTGTTAGGATGAGCGGTATGTTCATTTTGTCCATCTGTTGGTGATGAAGTGAGAGTGTCCTGCCTTTGTTTTTAATAGTTATAGTAAAAACGTTTTTACTCTTACAAATATTTAAAACACGCAGTTTTTTAGTTACCCACATAAACTTTAATATTTAATATTGACTTCTAAGGGTAGGTGTCCCGCCCACTTTTTCTATTCGCTAATATTTTCTTTGAATGATTATGTGGATGGCAAAGTGACTTAAGATTATTTTTGGTTATTATAGATCCTCAAATATACGAAATTTAGTTCTTAATGTGGAATGTCCAGCCCACTATTTATGGTATACTTTTGCTCTTAATATTCTTACAGAAAACATTCTTCCTAAAAATTCGCAGCGGTTTAAGTTTTTCAAATGAATCATTTTGAATATTTACTTCATAGGGGAGGTGCCTAGCTCATTATTTTTAAAATCCTTTAATCCTTCAAGATTATAGAAATGCTAAAGATAACATTGCAAAATGTGAAATTTAAAAATGTTATAGTTTCACAGATATATGAATTTTAATATTTAGTTTGTATGGGTAGGTGCCACGCCCACAACTTTTCCTACTGCGATTTTAACCTAAATATTTTTATTGCTACTAAAATTGATACTTTGAAACTCAGGGTGGTTTATTGGAGTATATATATATATATATATATATATATATATATATATATATATATATATATATATATATATATATATATATATATATATATATAATATATATATATATTATATATATATAATATATATATATATAAATATATACATATATATATATATATATATATAAATATATATATATATATAATATATATATATATATATATAATATATATATATATATATATATATATATATATATTAGGTATTTATATGGGCTGTGTGCCACGTCTACTATTAGTAGTTCACTTTTTTCCAGCGGATGTCAAATATGTCTGCGTAGAATTTGTAGATTCCACCTGCTCCTCATACATGTGACTTTTCTACTTCAAATTTTTAAAGGGTAAATTTTTAGAAAATCGAAAGTCTATTTATCAAAAAAATCAATTTATCAAAAATTTAAATTTGTTAGAATTTGAGATTTACCCAAGTCGACTATAACATTTCTTCTAACTTCTTTTCTTTATACTTTGTTGTATCCACTTTCGATGTGTATGTGTGTGTCCTCTTAATTTGACATAAAAATCACTAAGAAATACAAAAAAAACTAAAACATAAACATAATAATAAAGAATGAAAATGGTTATGTTTTTTGGTTGTAAATTTGTATATTTATACAACTGCTTACAATTTTTGTCTCATACTTGTGAACAGTGGGACGAAGGGCTGAGAAAATAGCATGAGGAAGACGTTTTGTAAATGTTTTAAATAAACTAATTTAATATACTTTTAGAAATCACCATCTATGAAGCTTATTTTATCTATAACAAATTTTTGAAGATATTACCAATTACACTATGCGAAAAACATTTTCCCAAAGTGGTTAATATATACTTTAAACAAATTAATGTCAACTTTTATACTGATATCTTTATTCCGTAATGTGGTTATTGGAAATGGTTCTTGTATGAGAATTATATCCAATATTGGACTATGAAATATATATGACATTTATATATGGTTATCGTAAATGGTCCTTGTATGAGAATTATATCCAATATTGGACTATTAAATATATATGATATTTATATAGAATTCTCTGAAATGGATTTGGTGTTTGGACTTTATAGACAGCTAAACGGCCGAATTGATTTTTTCTGAAATTTCACAGTGTCTTTCTGTATGTCTAGAAGAAACTACCTTTTACTTCCAAATTTCAAGTGGGCGACGTGCCACGCCTACATTTAAAATAAGTATTAAAAGTGGCATATCTCAGAAACTGTAATAGTTGGAGTCCTCAAATTTTGTATGGACAACATTGACATCAATAAAAAACATTGGCATCATCCATATGAAGAAAACCTTAAATCAAGTAGGAGGCGGGAACCACTTATATAAATTAAATTCAAGAATTCGCTTATCTGATAAACTATTAGAGTTAGAACCTTTAAATGTTACACTAAGAACTTTATCAACCAGGTATACATTTTATGTAATAAATTAGCGGACTATCAATGGGGGGCGTTGCTTCTTCCATATATGAATAGAATATACAAAACTTCGTTTATCTGGTAAAGTAATAGAGCTAGGGCGGACTCTCCACATGGGGGGGGTCTTGGGAATCTCCACATGAATTAAATTGAAGAATTCGTATATTTGAAAAACTTTTAGAGCTTTTAGAAAATGGCCGGACATTCATTAGAAAACTCCCATATGAAATAAGTAGAAAAAATCGTATGTCTGGGAAACTATTACAGCGAAAATCCTTTGACTTCAATGTGAACATTTGGGTAATAAAGTGGCGGACTAGCAAATTGTTAAACAGTTTTGTATAGGCGCTATGGGAAATTTTGAATTGGTTGTTTTGAATTTTTTACTTTTAACTTTTTAACCTGTAAACCAATTTGCCGATTTTCAATATCAAACTGGGATAATTATGACTAGTTTTGGGAAATTTTTTAGATTTCCTTTCTTTAGTTTTAATGTGAGCCTGTTTTAGCAGATAGACAGACAGACATACAAGTGATATAACACAAAAAAAGTTGGTCGCAGTTGGACAAATCTTATTTTTGTACCCAAATGTCCAACTTTGACCCACTTCAAGTCTAAGAGTTCTTAACCGATAGGACAATTTGTGTCTGGACTACAATACAGTGGTACTACCATTGATGCAGATTTCATTCAAATCAATTTTTTTAACTTGGATCACGTGACACGAAATTTGAGCGTTTCTTGGTGTTCACAAAAACTTCTTTTACCACAGATGGTGGTGGGGGTATAAAAACAATCGTTTTCTTAAAAAAAAAAAAAACTATAAATAGCTTTTTAGGCCATCAGATGGCTTTGAATTTTTTGAAAAGGGAATAGATAATACAATCCCAGAAATACAAATATTTAATTAAATTTTATGATTTCTTTACCACATCTTTTTAAATATTTGTTAAAATTCCAAAAAAAAAAAATATGATATTATTTGTCCCACTGTCTGTGGATACATTTATTATTTTTTTTTTTTTTTTTTGAAAAAAAAAAAAAAATATTATTGATATGCATACAAGCGCCTTCAGGTGTTACACTTTATATGTTTCGTTTTTGTATGTGAATTGTATCAAATTTAGTGGCTGTTCACAATATTTAGGTCTCTTTAAATACGTTAATATTATTGTATTTTTGTGGTATTTTATATGTGTATAAAACGGTTTTATAATTGTGTTTAACATTAACATAAAATTAAGTTGCTTTTATTCATTTTAAATAAATAAAAAAACACACACATAAGCACACACTCACCAACAGACAGACAACACACTGAATGAAACACACAGTCAAAGAAACAGCCAAACAAATGGATGGACAGACAAAAATATCATATTGTTTGGTTTGACTTTATGATTATGAAGCTAGCAGGAGAGAAATCATACAAAATGTTAATGGCTTTTAACACCTGAATATACACATGTCAATCTTTATGATCGCTGCGTTGATCAAACGTTCGCTGATCATGATTATCGTGCAGATGATGATCATCAAGTTGTTGGTGATCCAACCATTTGGTAAGTTTGTTATTTTTTTGTAGTAAGTTTCATTTCGTTTTGATTTTTTTTACACAAAATCTTAACTCGTCTTCAGTTAGCTTATTGTTATTGGTATTATTATTTTATTTTAGTTTTTTTTTTTTGTTAAATGTTATAAATGCTTCTCACGTTTGTCAATCAATGTGTTTAAAATTGATATATAATGCCATCAATAAGCCAAGTTGTTGTTTTTTTTCCTATATAATTTTTTTGTTATAATTTTAATTCATAAATGTATAATTTTATTTTAAAATTTATGATATTATTGTGCTATTAAGTGGGCTATCATAATATATATATTTTTTTTATTTTTGAAAAAAAAAGATTGATAAATAAATTAATGATATGTTAAATAATTTTCAACAAAAAAAAGTTTTGTTAAATTTATAATGCTCAGCTAGATGGCGTTTATATTATGTTGATTAGAATATTTTTTACACTTAAATTATATACCAACATATACCAGTATATTAAAAAAATATATTTATGTTAACGGTTTTTAAAAAAAAAAAAAAATATGACTTATGAGATTTTTAGGCTTTTTCTTCGATTTGATTTAATGGCACATTTTCGGAAGTGTTACTTTTTGATAGTTTAAATGTAATTTAAATACCGTTAATATGAATTTATGTTGCTGTAAACAAAAGACTTAAGACACAAACGTTTTTTTTATGACTTTGCTTTCATTGAGAAAATATTCAAAAATTTACACTTATTAAAATGTTAACAGCTTCTTAAGGTTTTCTGTATTATATCTATTTGATTTTTACAAATTTGCTTCACATTTTTAAGACGCCACAGACCTTCTCTAGGTCGTTTTCAGTCTTGGCTTTCATTGTAACACAGTTTTAGCAAATTAAAGACAAATTTTATTAGAAATTTTTTAAAAATTCATAAGATTACTTCAATCATAAAAAAGTCGTAAAACTTTGTTATATATAAGTGTGAGAAAACAGTTAGATATATTTAAATATTTTGCAACTTTTTCACACTTATGTTAAGTATGTGATGAGATTAGCAAATTTGCTCTCATTGGACGATCTAATATTTTATGTTACACAAACTGCTGTTTATTTGCTGATGTCGTATATCATCGTAAAATTTTAGAGGGAGATTTTTTTTATAAAAATATTTCTCAGCTTGAGTTAAAATTAAATTAAAAAAATATCTAACCAACACAAACGAATTTTGGATAATGAAGAGGAAAATGATTAATTCAATATGTTCCAGAGAATCAATTGATAATTGAATGATTTCAGAAAATACTTTCTAGTTAATAATCCTATTAAAAATAAAGATAATTCGAGAAATTTAACATAACTACAAGGCTCCGTAGCCGAAAACATCTCCTCTATAGATATTATTGGAACTAAAAGTTCCTTTTAGTAGTCCCATGTAATGCAGGCGTGGATTATGTTTTTTTTTCTTGATTGATAACAACATGGTTCTTAGCATTTTATAGGACCATGATGAGCAACATATACTCACGTAACTTTAGCTATAGAGTAGTTTTAGAATTACTCTGATGTTAAGCATACTTGGATAATCCATATATTTAGATTAGTATTGGATCAGTCCTAGACTAGAAGTATTCATTACTCTTGGAACAGTCACAAAAAGTAATCTTTCTAAAACTAATGTGATGCTGATATTAATGTCGATATAAGAAAATGGTTAAGAAGAAGCTTTAAAAATTATTTTCAGGTTAGAGCATAACATTACATATCTCTCCTCTTTATGATTCTATTTTCTGATTTTGAATAGGAACTTCTCAAATGCAGTTTTCATAGAATTATTGGAAATTTTCATATTTTTAGACTCTTTAGAAAACGGATATAGATATAGAGACATACAGGCAGACAGACAGATAGAGAGACACACAGACACACAGTCATACAGACTAAAAGACAGACAGATAGATAGAGAGACGGTATATAAAATAACAAACACAAACAATGAAAATAACAAAACAAATATCGATGATAATGTTTTGGTTTCTCACTTTTGAATATTCATGCTTATATTTAATATAATACAAAAATATGGAAATTGGTTATTGATCTTTTTCTTTTGCATGTTAAGAAAGTTAGCAGTTCTACAAAAAGTAAACGCATCAGTCAAAGGCAGTCATTTGCCACGTATTTACTCCCTATAAACGGGAGTGAAGACAATCATTACTCTAGTGTCTGTCCGCTTTGAATGTGGTAGCGTAGACAGTCGTCACGATGATGTCCCCAAGGAATCTATAGAGTGGACGAAAATATACTTAAAGGGGTTCATTACCATGCATTGACTCCTAGTTATACGACTATCTCTTTGTAAGCCATTAAAAGACGATTGTCATAGGACAACTACATCTATGTAGTCGAATGTTTGGCCGAACAGCTAGGAATCAAGAAAGAATTTTTTCATGTCGCAAAAATATCGATATTTCCTTCGAAGTGATCCCAAATTTTGGTAAATAGAAGTTAGATTTACACTCATACTACTAACAATATTTTGGAAAAAACATAAAACAGAATGTAAAAAATGAATTATGTGAGATACATTTGAATTATGAGAAATATTTTTATAATTCTGAAATAAAATGTAGAACCAAATTTTGAACATTTATTTTTATATCTACCAATATACATAGGGTATATTGATTTTTCATTCCGTTTGTAACATATTGAGATGTTGGTCACATGTTTTTATTAAATTTAAAGACCATATTCTTCCGTCAGTCCGTCTGTCTGTAAATGCATTTCAATCCACATTTTGGAGTATCTCCCGGAAAATAATTCTAACTGTAATACATTCTTTAACAATCCCAGTATAGCCACAAAATTCGATATTAACAAGTTCTTTAAGAACCAAAATTTTTCTACAAAATTTTTAAAGAATTGTCAATAATTGACTGTATTCCTTTAGATAAAATGTCTCTTCCAAACTTTATGAGAATCCAACGATGTAAGGTCTTCTTCAATAAAAAAGTTTTCTGCAAAATAAAATCTTCCTACCGAATTGATGAGGATTGTTTATAAACTGACCATAACCTTCCATTAAATGGTCCCTTCTTAACATCTTACCGATAAAAGTTTCAATTCATAATATTACTTCTGATCTCATTAGTGCCTTAAAAATACAAGCACAGGGGTTCTTAAATACTTATAAATAGTTTTCTAGGAACTAGTTCTTTGAAACTAGTTATACATTGCTACTACACTAGTTCAAGGGAACGCACACTAGTTCCGAAACAATTTCTTAGAATCAATTGAAAAAATTTCAGAAATTAAACATTTATAAACTTATTTTTATCGTAATAGAAAACGCGTTCAAATATATATTTTTGCATTCATCTGAACTACAACATATGAAAGAAATGCCTAATTGAATGGTACCAAGAGAAGGGAAAGTTAGATGCTTGTAACGTACATCCTTACAAAAAATATTTTAAAATATTAGAGGTGCGGAAGAATTACATTAAATTTTACGTAAGATTTATACATGTATGGATATATGTGTGTATATGTAAATAAAATTGGTACAATAGTAAAAATTCCTCAACAGTTTCTCAAAATTGCTCCTAATCTATGTAAATAATTTCAAACAAAAACGCTATAAAATAAAAATTTGTTTGTACGTCTTTAAAGCTTCAATGGAACTAGTTCTAAGGTTGACAAATTCACACAAAAAACATTGATTAAGAACTAGTTCCAGAAGCGTTCCAAAGAACGAGTATCGACTTCATAACGCTTCCTCAGAACCAGTTACGAAGATGACAATTTCGAACAAAAATCATTGGTCTCAACTCCAAACTAGAACGAGTTTAGGCTAAAATCATGTGTTCTAGAACTAGTTGTAGAACTAATACAATTTTTCCTGGGAAGTCATATTCCTAATGATATTTTAATGTTCATATTAATATTGATATACAATATGGGAAAAAGTTGTTGCGATAGTAAAAAACATAGATTATAGAGCACAGAGAACATTACAGCATATGATTTGATGCTGGGTGGGTTTATCACTCACATAACACATACGTAGGACTTAAGGAAGATGCAAAAATCTCTTTTTCTCAAATTTTTGACGTATAGGAAAAAGTTGGACAAAGCGCTGTTTAAAAATATGTACACATAAATAGGTTTAATTCCATGAGCAAACAAAAATTCTTAATTTAGAAATAAGTGTAATCATTACAATTGGTTTAAAATACCTAAACATTAGTTAAAAATTTTAAACAATTTAATGCTTAACGTAAATAATGTTTAACACAACTCAATCAAAAGACTTAAGACATAAACGTCAAATTATAAATTTTGTATTAATGCACTACTTTAACAATTAACATAAACTGCACCTAAAATAATTATTATTTTAAAATTAAGTTATTTATGTTAGTATTTATATATATTTTTAAAAAAAATATTAAAATAAAATTAATAATTTTTAAATTAAAATATTTATAGTTTTATTATTAACTGCCAAAATAAACAAGATACTTATGAAAGACACTGTTATCTAGTTTATTTTTCAAAAGAAAACAATAGTTTTCTTTACATTTGTTTTTAAGAAAACAATACTTTACTATACAATAGCCTATAAAATAATATCTTTGTCGTTATATAGAAATTTAAATTTCCAAATCCATTCATAATATTAAGAAACTTAATATATTAGTTTATTGTATTAATTGTTTGTGGGGTTTTAAAAGAATTCAATGAAATTCTTTTATAAGTAAAATTGGAAATTTATTTGTAAATTTCTGAAACAAGTTGAGCATTTATTAAAAGTATTTATTAATTTCTTTGACAAAACAAACAAATTTTAAAATTTAAATTAGTGGGAAAATATCATCAGTTATGGCCGAATGCTAATGAGACCATTTAGCTGTGATTAAGCATCTCAAAGATTAGGAATTTCCGCCCTTTAAATAATAGGTTTATGGTGAATTTATTGATGTGTTAATATTGTTCAGCAAAGCTAGGTATCTTGTGAGCTATTTGCTTTTATAGACATATAAGGAGCATTCGGCAACACATCATACGATGCAATAGACATTAAGTAGAAATTTAGTAGATTTTGCATTCCAAAGTCTATCAGAAACAAGACTCTCGAAATGCTAATATTAAGAGTCTTTAAGTTTAATCTTAATGGAAAATCGTGAATCTTATGTTCTGGCGTAGTATCGCCATGCTCATGGACATCGCCGGTGCGATGTAACAATATCGAAGAGGATGTTAGTTAGTTAGTTTGAAAGGAGGATGTTTATACATCACATCTGAAGAAATACAACTAGACCTCTATTAGGTCTGTTGTGCGCTCCTTAACCAGTGTCTCAGGTGGGAATCGAACCCACCACCTCCGGCTATCAGACTAGAATACTAACCACTAACCTACCGGAGGTCTAACCACTAACCTAAGAGGATGTAACAGACAATAATTTATACAGCCAAATGTTGTGAGAAAGGAGGGCTAACAATTAATCCCTCAAAAGCTATTTACAAAACGCAAATCTCTGCGAATTATTCTCTAAGTTAAATATCTTGGAATTATTCTTGACAAAACCCTAAATTGGAACATGTATCCAATACGATCAACAGAGCCATGTGGGTATTAATACTTGTCAACGGAAAAAGATCTCATGGACTTTTTATATCATAATTTTGGACATATGCTGCATAAGTCTGATTGAAATAAGTGGTGATGACCACCACTTGGGATTCTCTGGAGAAACATGTTTGTCCACCTACGGTAATCAGCCTTCCGGAGGTCGCAGTCTTAGAACAGGGCATTCAAATCATACAAACATTGTGGTAGCAAAGTGACCAGTGGCAGCAGATTCTGGGTACATACATATAGTAATACATAATACCAGACAGCTAAGGCGCTTTTGGTTCTAACTTTGAGAAAATAAAATCTAACATAATACCAGACATCCAAGCAGCATTCAAGGTCATACTTTCGTATATAACTAGGTCGGGTGTTGCGATGGAATAAGTGTTCTCATTGAACGAACTGGGTAAACAAACAAAACAACAATATGTTGGGTACCCGGCCATAACAACGACTTCTTAGTAAATAGCGGCGCATATTATTAAGTATTTTACAAGGTTACTTCTGGCCACTGAGAAGCAACAACAACAAATTGCTTAATCATGCTATCAAGAGGAAAATCTCAAAAATTGTCATGGGTTAACAAAAGTGACCTCAGAATAATAACGGACCTACCCATGAGACATTGTGATCACAGATGTCATCAATTCATCCTAGAAAACGCCACATCGAAGCTTTGCAGATTTTGTGGCTGTCAGGAGAAAACCTACATATGTCCAACTATAAAGACTCGTTGAGAAGAAATCTTAGGTGCTGCAACCTCTCACCAATCAAACCGCTATGTTCATACTTGAAGTAAACCTGTGTTGGTGAACCCATGGGCTGCACAGAACATCCAAAACAGGGTCGCAGTGCTTAGATATCACTCCCTAATCTAATCTTGTGAGCTATGGTTGATATTTTAATAAAATTTGTAGGGTGCACATATGTACCTTAAAATAACAAACTACAGAATAGTGAAATTTTTAAAAACAATTCAAATTTTTCTTGACAAACAAATCAACACAAACAAAAAATTTCCCATACCAACCCATATTTTGTTCGTCTTTTTTTTGTACACACTTTGTGATAAATAATATTTATATTATCTATTCATATATCTGATGATATTACAATAAGTTCCAGTGACTGCTTACCATAGAAGAGGGCGACTATATAAAACAACTTGCATTTTAATATAAACAAAACAAACAAAAAATAAAACATTGTCTTAAACAATAAAGAAAATTTATAAACAAAAAATTAAAATTAAAAAAAAAAGAGTTAGATATGAAAACATAACAAACTGTAACAATAAACCAGTAACAAAGCTTCAAATAAAACATAAAGTCAGAGACATATAAATAGACAAACTGACAGTTGGGTGGACGGTCTTACAGATAGATAGATGTTTGGTTCGGATGGATGGTTGGTTGGTTGGTTGTTTGACTGGCAGACTGGGTGTAAAGACGGACATTTAACAAAACTCACAAATTAGCAACATATCAAAAACATACAAACATATCATAACATTAGAGAAACAAAAGAAATAATAAAGTTACATTTACAACAATATTTCATTCATTCATTTATAACTAATTCACACACACACACACACACATATATATTTACTTTGCTTTGACATACACACTTACATACGACAAATAACTACAATATGAAATTTAACACCTTCTTTCACAAGTTCTCTCTATTTGTGTGTTAAAATGTTTTTCTTCTTGTAGTTCGTTTATTTGTTTGTTTGTTTTTGCCTCCACTGTAGTTGAGACATAACAGTGTCTTTAGTTTTACTTATGTTTCATTAAAAATTTCATTCATACTTTAGTTTTATTTTATGTTTATTCGTGAGGTTTCTTTAATAAAACTAATATAATAAAGAGAAAAAAATTTTATAAGTTATTTTTCTATTACTGTTACAATTCATGTCTGTGCAAATGAACATTTTATTGCAGCACTCAAATTTAAACTTTTAAGTTTGTATGTTGGTTTTTTATTATTATTATGTTTTTTTTTTGTTTTCTTTAAAGTGTAATGAAGAATTTGTAATTCATTTCATGCCAATCACTCAATCAAAACGTCACTTTTCTTAGCAACTTCGGTACAATGTTGTTAGTGTTGAAAATAAAAATAAAAAGTTAAAGAACTCTTAAAGTGGTCAAGCTCGAATATTTCTTACCTCTATATCTCGTGAATGATTGGAAATTTAATAATTGTTAAGAATTTGTTCAAAAACAGTTAGTTCTAGAGCGTAACAGAACTATTTTTTCTAGACCCGAAGTTTTTACCCAAAAGTTATCCATGCAATTAAAAAAATTTTGGATTAAGCACGATAATGATTTCTATTTTAAATGTAAAATAACTTGCGATGTTTTTTTGTTGTTGTCGTTGACAACTGTTGGTGAGTTGATAATATATGACCGATTTGAAATCCGATATTTCCGGAGCGACAATTGAATTCTCATGGGACCGTACAATACTCTCAAGTGTTTGTCGATATCACTCAAGTGATAGGATAGGTTTGACCGGTAGCTGCATTGAATATCTGAAATTACAGCTTTACTTTGGTACAATAATGATCTCTTTGTAAATTGACATGTAGGAAGAAGAATAAAAAAATAGATATTGCAGAAAGGAAGAAAATCAATGTTAGGAGGATAGAAAGCAAATGTGAAGAGAGCTCCACAGATAATAAGGTGAAGACGTAAGCTTAGAAACATTCGTCCAGCTTAAGCCGGCTTTACACGATCACACAAGTAATATGATCTGTCAAAATTTTGTGTAAAAGAGTACGGATGGGATAGTCTAAACGCCATATGTAATGAAACCATCACACATTGAGAGAGAATACAGATGAAAAATTTGACAGTCGTATGGCTCTCTTCATTTTTTGAAATGATTCAAAAAACAAGCAGATTGCATTAGATCAGGGTTGTATTTACATATAAAAAGTGAAACAGCTGTTTCCATCTTACTTTTTTATAGTTTAATACCAATGGTGTAAACACGAAAAATATAAATCAAACGACTTTTATTTTCTTTTTTGTCATACGGATGGAAATTCCATTATGGAATTTCATTTTACTTTTTCATTAGACTTGTCGTACGTAAAGTGTGATCGTGTGAAGTGCCCTTTAGTGTGAATTTTGACAAGTTCAGGAATGCAGTTAGTCATTCTAGTTGAACACTCGACAGATCATTAAAAAAGGTTGACCTAGGTAGTTACTGAGAAAATGGACTGCTGTCTCCTCTTCATTCCCATTTTGACAACTTCCATAGAAGTTGTTGTACCTTAAACTAATGCGCCTAGCATGACAACATTGAAATGGCCAGTTATATCCGATAGCATATTACCTAACTGTGATTTATGGATATTAAGAAGATAGACGTTGGATCTAGTTTTAATAATCGGAGCACACAAATCGTACCCTAAATCAAACGAACCTAAAATAAGTGTGTCACATGTTTTCCTCTTAGGAATATGTAGGATAAATTAGTGAGTGTGTGAAAGGTGTCTTATACAAGTGTCACCATTGAATTTTCTTCCTTTTCCAGGTATGTTCGAAGTAAACTCTGTTCATACCAGAATTACCGCAGTGTGAGTCAGTCTCGGCTTATTTAATGGTTTCGTACTTCGATCTAACGGTTACGTCTCCAGCACTCAAGCAAAGTAATTTGCCACCAACGTGTAAAATACACAATGGGGCGGTAGTGAGTCGTTGATAAACCACACCCAGTGTTTGAAAAAGATCACAGTGAAAACCTATCTGTTTGAAAAAAACATAGTAAAATAGGTCAACTTGACCAAGTGTTCACGTACTTAAAGCACTTTGACATTCATTTATTCAGTACTATCAAGAAAACATTTATGATTCTTTAGGGGACAATTTGAGGAGATAAATACATGAGCTTTTTTTTTTTTTTTTGAAAGGAGGTTGTACATATATACATCAAATCCGAAGAAATACATCAAGGCCTCTATTGGGCCTGTTGTGGGCTCCTTTAACAGTTCCTCAGTTTGGAATCGAACTCGAACCCACCATCTCCTCAAATTTTGCGCGAACATCGATGTAAACGTTTTGCTGTTTAGCAATAGGGGCTTTCGAATTACGTTGGACCAAGAACAACATTGAATTCAATATGGACTTTTGGGAATAATATGGAAATACTAGCAAAAGTAGGCGTGACATCCTAATATGAATTAAAAACAAAAATGCGTATATCTTGAAAACCGTTAAAGTTAAAATCCTAAATTTTTAAATATGCAATAAAAAAGGAGTAGACTTACAATAACGGATAAGGGCGTTAATTCTTAAAGTATCAGTCGACATCATTCAAGTGTCAGTAATAGAAGAGCTGAAATAAGTTTTCACTATCTGAGCACACAAAGCTGATAAATTTTCATCTAATTTTATGGATAAATTGTATATATACAATTTATAACACCGATTTTTTTGTAGTTCATTAGTACTGTAGTGCTTATAAAAACACAACTTGTTTTTTACTGATTTGGAAAATATGATGCTTTCTGACAATAACTAAGATGTTAGCATCACAAAGTCCCAATTGATTGGTCCTTTTTTGTCCTAAGACATTTTAACTATCCTTTGTTTTAAGTTTTGAAACGTATATCTAAAGACATTCCCCATCCATATTCCACCATTGGCTGCACTTACGAGTAGCGTACCTAAATATAAGAAAACAAGTAGGAAAGTATAGTCGGGCATGGCCGACCATATGATGAGTATATTTTTACAATTTTTACATTTATAAAATTTTTATTTTTTGTAAAGAAACTTTTATGTTGAATATTACCATAATTCCAAAATATTTAAGCCATTTATTGATAAAAAACTAAAATTTCTAAATGAGGCTTTATATAGGTCAAATATGGGCCGATCCTCGGTAAATTTGGGAAAAGGATATATTTCTAAATAACAGTTAGTTTTGTTGAGTTTCATTGTGATACAAATGGTTACAAGTCAATTTTAGACGTTTAAGTCATTTTTGAAGGGGGGTTTGTATGGGGGCTAGGGTCAAATATAGGCCGATCCTTACGAAAATCTGCAGTATCATTTATACTTATATAAAACTTATTTGTGCGAATTTTTAAAGAGATAGCAGAATATTTGACGTAATTATAGCATAAAAAGTTCAAATCGGGAGGTACGGTTGTATGGGGGCTAGGTGAAATAATGGACTGATTTCAACCATTTTCAATAGGCTTCGTCCTTGTGCCAAAAAACATGCTTGGTCCAAATTTCATCAAATTATCTTGAAAATTGCGGCCTGTACCTTGCGCACAAGGTTTACATGGACAGCCAGCCGGACAGACGGACGGACGGACGGACGGATGGACGGACGGACATGTCTTAATCGACTCAAAAAATGATTCTGAATCGATCGGTATACTTTAAGGTGGGTATTGGACCAATATTTTTGTATGTTACAAACATCAGCACAAACGTATAATACCCTCCCCACTATAGTGGTGTAGGGTATAAACACAAGACGAACAAATAATATGAAGAGAACAAACTTATACAAAAAACAGGTGGAAATTGAAATAGAAACGTCAGAATTTCTGCTCTAATTATAAAGTGGTATGTATGTCTTGTCTTGCTCGTTTTTTTCCTTTGTTATTTTGTCTGTGTGTATATAAAAAGCGTTTTTTCATTAGTGTTGCATACTTACACTAAGGCACCAAAACTATGTATATGGATACTTATTCCATGTTCTTTTTTTTTAGTTTTTTTTTATAATTTTCTAAAATATTGTAATGAAAAACTGTGGTGTTTTTTTAATATTAATACAACAAGAATAATACATTGTTTAATGTGTAATATTAGTTTTTGATTTTTGTTAGTGTTGCTGTTGAATTATGGTGTAAGATGTCTGGATGGTTTAATGAACTCAAGTCAACGATTCGTTAAAGTATGAGAAACGTGACCAACTAATTTTCGTTATAAAATATGTATTAATAGTTATATAAAATACCAATTGCAGAGTTTAGGAAAATAAACGTTTTATATAAGTTAAGTTATTGTTTTTATCACTTTAAATTCGTTTAGTATTAGTATTTTACAATATTTTGATTTTATTTTCATGAAACACTTTGTTGGTCCTATTATGGCCTGCTTTTATTGGAAAATCGTACAATTACATACAATTATTAATAATGTATTTACTAAAAGTATTTTTTAACCTGATATGGTTTGATTTTTATATTTATTTTTCTTTAATTTATTTGGTATTTAATTTTATTAATAAGAATTACAAAATAACATTTCAATTAATTTTGATAGAGCACAGAAATTGCGATTAATTTAAAAAAGTAGTTGATGACTTAATAATGTAGTTATAAATTATGTATTTTTTGAACCGTATTATTTTTGAAAGGATTATTTGACACATAAATTATCGATGTGCGCACGTGTCTAAAGGAATAAAAATAAGTCAAACTGGAATTACATTAAACAGGAAAAGAACTGGATAAACTGCAGTAACTAACTAACTAACTAACTAACTAACTAACTAACTAACTAACTAACTAACTAACTGACTAACTAACTAACTAACTAACTAACTAACTAACTAACTAACTAACTAACTAACTATCTAACTAACTAACTAACTAACTAACTAACTAACTAACTAACTAACTAACTAACTACCTAACTAACTAACTAACTAACTAACTAACTAACTAACTAACTAACTAACTAACTAACTAACTAACTAACTAACTCTAGTCTATAGTCTGTCGATAGTCTAGTCTATAGAGTAGTTTATAGTTTAGTCTATAGTCTAGTATATAGTCTGGTCTATAGTCTAGTCTATAGTCTAGTCTATAGTCTAGTCTATAGTCTAGTCTATAGTCTAGTCTATAGTCTAGTCTATAGTCTAGTCTATAGTCTAGTCTATAGTCTAGTCTATTGTCTAGTCTATAGTCTAGTCTATAGTCTAGTCTATAGTCTAGTCTATAGTCCAGTCCATAGTCTAGTCTATAGTCTAGTCTACAGTCTAGTTTATATTCTGGTCTATATTCTAGTCTATAGTCAAGTCTATAGTCCAGTCTATAATCTTGGTTTAGTCTAATCCAGTCTTGGTATAGTCTAGTCTAGTCTAGTCTAGTCTAGTCTAGTCTATAGTCTTGTCCATAGTCTAGTCTATGTGCGACTTCTATAGAAACGTGGGTTTTTGTTAAAGAAACATATCATCACATTATACTTTGTTTACTATTACGAGGATTTTCGCACTGCTCTGTTGAAGCTTACTCCCCAACTCTTAGCCCTTTTAGTTCCTTACTGTCGTTTTCTCTCGCGTGGACCGATACTCATTCACACATTGTTGCTCTTCCGTAAACTAATACTAATCCTAAAATTATGGATGATTTAGATCACAAAGGTCTGGGAAATTGGCATTGTAATATATAATTTGTAAGACCAATGTTTAGAACTGAAACCCTAAAGGTTCATCGCTGCCGAAAGAACTTGAAATTCGCCCTGAAAACTAGTTCCTATTACAGTTTCAGGATTTCTCTCCTGATCTCCACATCCTTTTAGTCTTCGAATTTAGTAGCAACCTCTAGTGTTTCGTTACATACAAATCTTGTCTCTGATGTGCGATCAAAAATAAAAATTTCAAACAATCCTTAACAAAAAAATGTTTGAAATTTTTTACTGCTTTAATTACACACACTTAATATTTTTGCAAAAAAATTATCAAAATAAACCCTTTAGCAACAAACTCCAAAACAAAAATTAATGCAAAAACGTGTACATAATGTTACTTTAAACTATCTTCAACTCAAACACTTAATCAAAAAAAAAAAAAAAAAATCAAAATCTTCCAAAAATAAAACAACCAAAAATCGATTAAAAAACATTTAATGAACTCATCATATCAAAATGTCAAAATCTTAAATGAAATCTGTCAAGGCATTAACGAACATTTATAAAATGACAACTACGTAAACTAAATAAATACATTTTTTTAACGAAAAAAATAAAAACTAAATAAATTTAAAATAAAATTGTTTTTTTTTTTTTAACAAAATGTCACGCACATGTCAATTACTTTTGCAAATGGTAAGATCAATTAAAATGAAAGAAATGTTAATTGCTTGACTGTGATTTATGTGGGTTGGTTCTTTAATAAAAAAATAATTGCTTAACAGAAATATCAATCAATAAAATTTTAAATGAATTTAAAAAAATTACAAATTGGAGTAAAAAGAAAGCAATTAAGATTAAATTGTTTATTAAGCAGACATTAAGCCGTTAATATCAACAAATATTTATAGATAAATAAATGTGTTTCTTAAAAGCATTATTTCATTTATCTAATAAAATAATTATAAGAATTTTTTTCTTTGTAGAAATAAAAATATAAACAAATTGTTAATTTGTACTCAGAACACAAGTTTGGTTGTGTAATAAATTCATAGGAAATAGATGCCAAGTAAAAACTTACATTTGTAAAGTAATTTGCAAAATATTAAGTCGGGGATGTTATTGAAGTCAAGTACTTACCTCACTTACAAATAGGGAGTTATGTAAGTGCTTACTACGGTCATCTGCAAATGAGAAGTTATTTTCTGAAGGGGACTTTGTATCTGGGAAATGACTCATTTAAATCTTTAAGTTTTGCTTATTTTATGAGCTCAAAAGCAGTATTCGTATTGGAGCTATGTGAAATAATGGACCAAATTTAACCATTTTCAATCATTTTCATCTAAAAGATGAGTACATACTTAATTTTTTCAAATTATCTTCTACGCAAGGTTCACACAGACACTCAGAATGATGGACGCACGAACTGACATTGAGAAATCAATTGGTATACTTTCAGGTGGGTGTAGGAAAAATATTTTTGGGCGTTAAAAACATCATCACAAACGCATAATATTCATATGGTCCTTTATCTGAACAGCAAGTCTACTTCCCTGATTAAGCGAAAAACGTCGTTACATCTCATAGATCATCGAGGAATCATTTATCCAGTCATTTCTGTTCAAGACTCTGTACTCTAAAACAGTTGCATAAAACATGCCCCAATATTACAAACAATTTTAGCTAGAGTTCTGTTTTCACCACAATGCCATAGTTAGCCTACAATTCTACAATGAGCCAGATTCGGTTGGCTGAGTCCTTGAATCTTTAACAAATTAGTCTATAGTATTGACACTCATATTTACATCGTTCAGGTTCAGACCCAGCCCTATCAAGCTAATACATCTGGGATCTCGTTATAGCAAATGATAAATATTAGTCCACAATTTCAACAGCTTCACACAAGTGTTCCTTGGACTGCAGTTTAAAGAATAGTAGTTAAGTTTATTAGACAGCAATCGTTAAGAAAATGTTAAACTTAGGTATCCTTAATTTATATTGTAAAGTATTTCGGATATCGGTCCAAGCCGCCTTATAAGATCTTCTTCAGAAAATAACTTTATAGCTATGAAGTTCGTAATGATAGGACCAAAAACAGAAATATATTTTCCAAATGTTAAGAGAATCCAAAATTTACTTAACGTATCTATATGAGCCGCATATTTAAAACTTGAACTCACGCAGATCTCCTATTAAAGCACGTGACTAATCATTTTACCTTTCTACTGTAATGCCGTCCATTAAGTTATCTGTGTACTGCTTTTAGAAATTTGCTTTAGTTTTTAAATAACTAGCAGTACCCAGTTTGCTTCGCTACCCTTTTCTAAGTGGAATAAAATAAACATTATTATTGTAAATGTATTTATGGACAATAAGAAATAGAATATTTAAAATATATGAAAGCCCCTTTCAATAAGAAACCTTAAAGTTTGTTTGTTTGTGATTCTTCTATAAAAAGAAAAAAGTAGCAAAAAGTCCCAGTTTATAGAAAAGTTAAAAAGTACCTGTCGAAGTAGGAAAAATTACCAAAAAGTAAGCATTTATTTTTTCGAACGCTTATTAAGATTTTAATGATATCGATGTAAATTTTTAAAAAATCTAAAAAAAAATTGGTATTTAATTTATATAGAAGGTACCAACCGCACGCCCATTATTCTCTTAATATTAATACGAATGTCAAAGTTCTTTCTAATTGTACCTCAGATATACAAATTTTTCTGCTTAAATTATATGTGGACTCCTAGTCCGTCCCTTTCTTCTTCAGAACATTCAAATATATAATACAGTTCTGAAGAAATTTGTTCTACTAGTTTCCTAGATAAATGCAATTTTGTATTTAATTCATATGGGAGGCGCAGAGGCCTCCAGTGATAGTCCACCCGTTATTTTCTGATTTATCCTATTTAGTCCATGATGAAAGTCCGTTTTTTTCTCAAAAATATTCATATAAATATTGAAGTTCTTGGTGCAAAATGCGAAGAATTTAGTTTTATTAGTTTCTCAGATAAAAAAGTTTTTGTATGTTCCAGTGTCGCTCCCCTCATTGGCAGTCCGCCAATTTATTTCTTTATTTCCCAAAATGTTTACATGGATGTTAAAGTTACTCGTGCAAATAGTTTCCAAGATAACAAATTATTGCATTTAATTTATTTGGGAGAGGCCACGCCCCCTAATGCTAATCTGCCCACTTTTTGTCCTAAATAATCATATTGACACTAAAGTGATTCTGACAAAATTTAAGGACTGTAACTGTTATATTATCTCAAAAAAACCTATGGAATATTTTCTTAATATGGGCGTGGCATTTCGCCTATTTGAAATTTCAAAACAAAACAATTATTCCTTCTAGATATAGAGGAGCTCACAGTGAAGATCAGTTCAGTAGTTTAGCATCCTATAAGGTACAAACAAACAAATAAACAGACATACATTGATTTTTATATATAGATAAATAAAAAAATATTTAATTGATTTCTTGTTGTTGTTATTATTTTAAAAACATAAAACTTAATATGGCATAAATACCGTTTGTTCTTTAAGATGTAAAACAATAATTGCTCGAAAATATGTGGGTACATTCCATATATGGACGACGACGACGACAACATCTACTACTCTAGATTTCTTTTTTTTTTAAGTTCTTGCATATATTTGCAACCAAAAGCATTATACTATTTAATTGAATCTACATGTAACTATTTAACTATAAACTACATAAATACCACTACTAGTCTGTCTGTATTAGGTCACACCCATGGAGGATAATTTTAATATTTTTGATTTGCATATACTTAAGCATTGCATGTTTGATAAACAACATGTAATCTAATTTGTATTTTATATTTGTAAAAATTTGTTTTCCGCTATTTGTATTATTTTTGCATTATAAAGTGCTTAAGAAATTGTTTAAACGACTTACAAGCAAATGCAAGAATAACATAAGAAATTAATTAATTGTACTTATAACTTATATAAGCACGTAATTATCTTCAGTTGAATTATATACTTGAATAAATACACGTAGTAAAACTACTTAAAGAATATTAAAAAAAACTAAAGTTAAACTTAATGTTTAATAAGAAAATCCATTATAAATAAACTACAATAAATATGGTATTTTATTATTAATAAAACAAGTAAGAGTGTTATATTCGGCCATGCCGAATCTTATATACCCACCATCAAATCATTCATGTTTATGTAGAATTTTACTGATGTACTCACATTTTTGGGTCAGTAATAAGTCTTAAAGTCATTTTGAGAAGGGGACCTTGGTAAGGTCAATTATAAATCCATTTTCATTAAATTTATGAAAATGATTTTATTTCCTATAAAACTTTTTTATGTCGAATTTTATTGCTTTATATATATGTTATGAGCAGATATGAGCATACATTTAAGTTCTCATTAAACATGTTTGTGTTGAATTTCAACGCTATTGATACATCTCTTAGCGATAAAGTTATTTTCTGAAGGGGGCATTATAATAGGGATAGGAGAAAACGTGAACCGATATTCTTACTTTCAATAAGGATCGATCCTTATAAAATTTGATAGGGAGATTTTGGTTCGCATGAAACTTGTGTATGTAGAATTTTGTAGTAATGAGCGTTGAATTCGTTGTCTAAAGGGTACCTTATTAGGGGGTTAGATAATAATGGACTCATCCTCATAAAATTTAAGAAAATGATTTTAGTTCCCATAAAACTTTTATATGTCGAATATTATTGTTATATATATGCTTTTTAAGGTAGATATGAGCATTAAAGTCGTTTTCTGAAAGGGACCTTATAGGTGGGATAGGGTCAATTATGGAAAGGGTCAATTATCCATATAAAATTCTACAAAGAGATTAATGAGAGCATAAAACATGTTTGTGCCGAATTTTACCGCTATTGATGCTTCTCTTAGCCAGTTATGAGCGACAAAGTCATTTTCTGAAGGGGACTTTATATGGGGGGTAGGGTCAATTATGAGCGATAAAGTCATTTTCTGAAGGGTACTTTGTATGGGGATAGGGTCAATTATGGACCGGTCCTTATGAAATTCTACGAGAAGATTTATGTTCCTATAAAACATGTTTGTGCCGAATTTCACTGCTATTGATGCTTTTCTTAGCCAGTTATGGGCGATAAAGTCATTTTCTGAAGGGGACTTTATATGGGGGGTAGGGTCAATTATCGACCGATCCTTATAAAATTCTACGAAATGATTTATATCACCATAAAACTTGTTTGTGGCGAATTACACCGCTATTGATGCTTCTGTTAGTCAGTTGTGAGCGATAAAGTCATTTTCTGAAGGGTACGTTGTATGGGGGGTAGGGTCAATTATGGACCGATCCTTATGAAATTCTATGAGAAGATTTATGTCGCTGTAAAACATGTTTGTGTCGAATTTCACTGCTATTGATGCTTCTCTTAGCCAGTTATTGGCGATAAAGTCATTTTCTGAAGGGGACTTTATATGGGGGGTAGGGTCAATTATGGACCGATCCTTATAAAATTCTACAAAGAGATTAATGTCACTATGAAACATGTTTGTGCCGAATTACACCGCTATTGATGCTTCTGTTAGTCAGTTGTGAACGATAAAGTCATTTTCTGAAGGGTACTTTGTATGGGGGGTAGGGTCAATTATGGACCGATCCTTATGAAATTCTATGAAAAGATTTATGTTCCCATAAAACATGTTTGTGCCGAATTACAGCGCTATTGATGCTTTTCTTAGTCAGTTATTGGCGATAATGTCATTTTCTGAAGGGGGCCTTATATGAGGGCTAGGCGAAATCGTGGACCGATATTGCCCATTTTCAATACCAAACAAACTGGATCAACTATAAGTATCTGTGCAAAATTTGAGCTCGCTAGCTACTTCCGTTTGGACTCTATCGTGTTTTCAACAGACAGACAGACAGACAGACAGACGGACAGACATGGCTAGATCGTCTTAGAATCTATTAAGGACCCAGAATATATATATACTTTTATGGGTCTTATATTTCAATGTGTTACAAATGGAATGACAAAAACAATATACCCCCATCTCTTTTGATGGTGGGTATAAAAACGAATAATTTATTGTGTGAACATTACCTGTTGACACACGTGTTAACTGGGTTAATGTGTGTTTAATTATTAAATTATCCTTTAAATCCGTTTTAATTGTTCGATATGATGACATTATGATATGGAAAATATTTATATAATTTATAATTCTATTGTGGAAGTATAATTAAGTTTGTATTAATTTTATGCTACAAATATGTTAATTTATAAAAACAAAAGCCTAATACAGTGATTAATGAAGGTATTATTGCCCAATGTTCAGAAAGTCAGTTACCTGGATGTTATTCCTAAGAAAAGATCATTTTGTGTACCTCAGAACATTTATGGTTTTGTTAAGAAAACTTCTGGTATGAATAATTGAACAAAGTGGACGGACCAATAATAGTGGGTGTGGGACCTTCCATATTAAGTAAATATAAAATTTGGTTTATTTAAAAGGATATAACTTAAAGTTTTGTAAGAATAACTTTACTGTGAATACAAATATTTAGAACAGATATTGAAGGATCAAAAAAATGGGCGTGGCATCTCTGACATAGAAAAATATAAATAAAATGAATGAAAACCAATAAAGGAGTGTGTATAGCCTCCTATAATGTTAAAATCACAGAAGTTATTACGGTTGGATTGTGCATTTGGACCACTGTGTCGCCTAGGACAATCGTCAGACCTTCTATACAAGAAATCCTATTTCCTTTGAAGTATTACAACATCATCTTCGTTGGGGTAGGTCTAAAATATTTCTTTGTGAAGGGTGATCCTTTGGTTGATCCCGAAATATTCACTTTCTATCATATAATGGATCCAGTTAAGGAGCATATAATGGATCCAGTTAAGGTTAAGATAAAACTGGTCTAATGATTCAATAAGATTTTCAACGTGTGTATTATGGTTAGATTGAGCTTTTGGACCACTGTGCCACCTAAGATCATCTTTAGGCCTTCTACATAAGTAATTTGGATCCTTTCCATTTGCTAAGTATGCAAGTAGGTCTAATTTTCTAGTGTTTACAAGATGTCGAAGTGTTTAGCCGTGTCGGCGTTATTTTATGGTGTTCTGGTTTTTTCGTTCATTACTCTGCCTTTCCATTTACTAGCACCTTGCTCAAGTACTCGACCTACATAATCTCTTGTCAAAGTAGTTCCGTTGAGTAATAGGACCTAATCAAACCCCGACAATGAGAAGGCAACAGCATCTGGGTACGAACTTGTAGTTCGAACCACAGAAGGACCTTTGGTGATAACTTATTATATATTAGTATTATCAGCTGAAATCCGACATTTTACTAATCTGATTTGTAGCGTTCGTAGAAAGCGGTAACGGAATTTGGGTTTGAACCACAACCACTACGTGGTCCTGAAGGAATCTCAACCAGCTGACCAGGCAGGACACAATCCTGCGGGCAACTGGCTACTCTAGTACCTGATTATGAGGTTTTTCTGGTTAGATGGGGTCATTCACCAAGGTTACATGCCCCAGGGGTCATGTTGTCTCGGACTTTAACCACAACTAATAACCAGGAAAAGACAAAGTATGAAATTCTCTTTGCAATCACACCAAGATGCGGTCTTTCAAAAATGTAACATGACCTTTTGGAAGGGGATATTACAGTTATCTATCGTAGGATTCACCAAACTTCAAAGGATATATGGTCTCTGGTAAACTGATTTTAACCATTCCAGCAAAACTATAACGAAGTAATTCCGAACGAATAACATTTATCACCACTTCAAAGTAGCACCAAGTGAATTTGTTTACCTTCTGTGAAAGTGTTCTTTATTGACTTCCAAAGATCCAATTTTGTTTAAAATTTTAAGGTATATTTTTTATATAGATTTTTTTTACATTAGACCTATTTTTGTAGTTGATTAGAAAATGAATATAATTTATTTATTTGTGCTAATAAATTTTACATCATATTAGTTGTATTCTATAACATTACACTTTCTACTTTTTTAGAAGTTCAATTTTTGCTGGGCATGCTATCAACTAATCCTTCTAATGTTTTAAATAGGATGGTAAGTCTTATCGGTAGACTTGCCATTATGTTACATGTTCGTTGTTTAACAATTTCTAAGACCATTTTAGCTTTTAAAATCTCTCATCTAACATTATGTAATATAGACCTGAATAAGAATATTTTAATGAACCTCTTATTAAAAATCATTCTCCCCCTGTTCCTGAGACAACGTTAAACACATCTACTTAATATTTCATTCTAACAAGTTTGTTAATTATTAGCAGCTCTTAACACTTTTCTTATCTCTGACAATATTATATTACTTAGATCTTTATATTTCTTTCGCTATCCATTTAATAGTTGAGGAAGTTGTTTTGTTTTTATGGGAACATCTTCTTTACGAAAAATTCAAAACTCCATTGTATTGTGGCAAGTTTATGGGTTTGTTTTGGGAGTTTATTTTTCACATTTTCTTTTTGCAAATATAAAAATATAAAGAAAATAAACAAACAAATAGAAAAAATACTCAAGAAAAATAAAAATGTTATCATAAACTTTGCCATAATTGTATTTTGTACTTTAAGATAATGTTATTATATGTAGATATACGTTTTTTTATATTTTTTTGCAAATTCATTGTTTAGATTTTTGTTTTAATTTTGTATCTTCATGCTGTTTTATATTTGAAAAATTAAAGAAAATACAACAAACTCTTAACAAGAAAACAATGCTAAATATAAATGCTTTAAATTTCACTTAAGATTTTTTATTTTAGATTTTTTTTATGATTATTATAAATATGTATGTATGTGTATATTATTCCTGTGAAATTTAAAAGTTTATAGATTTTACATTTTTCTTCTATTTCTTTGTATAAAAAATAGCTAAGAGCTCTAAATTTAAGTACTGAAAATGTTTGTCTTGTCAGTGTATTATAGTTTCTTTTTTATACCAAACAGTTAACTATTGTTTTGTTACTTTTGTCGACATTTCTTAAATATTGTTGATATAAAAAAAAAAAAAATTCTCAACATTAAATTTTAGTTTTACTAAATTAAATCTAAAGTTTAAAATAAACATTTAAATAGTTTGTTTTTTTTTTTTTTTGTTATGTTTTAGAAATTTTACACATACACACATACATACTATAATAAAAAGCGGATGTATGTTAAGATTTTGTTAATTTTTAGTGTTTGAGAAATAATGTTATCACTAGCAAAACAAAAGACTTAAGACACAAACATTGCCTAAAACTATTGTGTTGATCGCGAAACAATTGAAATGAATGTTATTTGTTGACCAAGTGAAATTTTGATTTGTTCATTAAAATTACATTAATAAATGGAAAAATTTACATGAAATAAAAAATATGTCATTAAGATTGTTTACAGAAGGTGATTAGTAGGCGCAGTATTTTTATATATTTGTGAAGCGGTTGTTAATGTAAAATTTTATTAAAAAAAAAAAAAAACAAAAAACACTAGTGAAATTATTATCAATACAATTATTCCTAAAGTTATATAATATTGTTAATATGTGAGACTGTAATATTCGGCTGTGACTAGTTCTAAATACCCACTATGAAATGGACACAAAAGCTTTGGAATCAAACAGATCATCATGCTGTCCCATGTGGAACAGACACTTGATGGGTTTCGGACGTGCACATTTAAGTGCTGGAATCCACTAGAGATTCAGTCGGACTGTCCCATCTATTGCTCTATCTCAGTGATAGGAGAATCAATCGATAGAGCGAGTACTGACAGACCGCCCAATATGCGAAACAGATGTCTACCAGGTGGGAGGGGTAGTTCTTAATATTGTGCTCGTCCTATGAATAAAGGTGATCCCTTGGAGCCAGCCAGTTTGGGCAGAGCTGACGCCGTCAGCATGGCCCATAGAATTTATTGCAGCCTTCACATCGCAACAAGATAACTACCATTCGTGAAGGACTTTCCTTTCATTACTATCATTTTGCAGCAAGTATAAGTATATGGATATTAGTATATGGAACGATCATAATATTATTAGGTAGAAATAGTTAAGTTCATCTAACTCTTTCGATGCGAACCATATGAAGGGGTTAGGGTCAATTATGAGCTGATCTCTAAAAAATTTTGCAATCATACTTTAGTTCTTCTAAACCTTGATAATATTACTTTACTCAAATTTCATCTACATACTTGTGTTTTTAAATCAGCTAGGCTATGCAAATACATCGGTCAATATGAGCCAAAACAAACTAGATCTATAAAAAATATTAACAAAAAATTTTAGCTCCTGAGCGTATCTCGTTCGGACTTTATTGTGCTTTCAACAGGCAGACGGACGAACATAACATAGATTTTGAATAAAGACCCAAAATATATATACTTTTGTGTATATATATTCTGGATTCTAACATATAGCGCAGTCGCTTAAGACACGACAGTCTCTCTGCCAGTCTGTATGTTTGTTTATATCAATGTTTAGAGGACCCCAGATATCGGCGAGATCCAAGCGGAGTCGATTAAGACACGTCAGTCTGCCTGTCTATATGCCTGGCTATCTGCCAGTCTGTATCTTTGTTGAAATCAGTGTTTAGAGGACCACAGATATTGGCAAGATCCGAATCTGCAATAGTTCTGTTCATGTGATTTACAGCGACTGATTTTCGACTAATTACTTGTAAGCGTTTGTGGTTAGTAGTTACCTTCAATGACATCACCGTATTAAAACAATGACTTACATTTCAGCCAGCTTTTGCTGGGTATTTGAAAATCAAATACAAATAAAAATATTGAATAAATTTTATTATAATCAATTTTTGCTTATTGCTAATATCCGACTTTGTTATATAATACTCTAAAAATATAATAAATATATTTTGTTATTATTTTTCTATAAACATTACCTTTAAAAACTACCGACCAAATTAAACTACAACAACAATACCATTACTACAAAGCATCCTAATTACTAGCTGCATAAAATTTTTTTTCTGATTTCTTATTTAGCCATGAGGTATTTTGTTACATGCCTGATTTCCTGCTAAACAATGACATTAATAAGCTTTAGGGTTTACAATTATTATTATTTTTTTCTTTTTTTACTTATTAAGATTTTATTGTTATATATATTGTATTGCAGTTTTATTATTATTCATATTCAGTGATCTGACAAAATTAGGGATTGGTGTGTCTTTGTCTGGCCGCATTAAATAGACTTGGCGTTGATATGATACCAGTATTTATAATTTATTTAAAAAATTATAGTGAATTAATAAAGGAAGATTTTTTAGAAAATAATTAGTTTCTTACTTTAAAATTTTTTCTAGGATTTTCATTTGTTTTTTTTACCAGAAGCGCACCTTATTTTGCCTAAAGCTTAAACAACTAATGAAATTGTATTTTAATAATCTTAAAATCTTTTATTTGTCTGTTTTTATAGTCGTAATAAAATACACTTATAAAACTAAAGGAAATGTTTATGTAAAGGACATCTGTTCAACACTCTACCGCTGGTCCCAGATATGAAATTCTGTTATAAGCCAATTCATTGTACGGACTATTGTACAACAATTATTATAGACTATTGAATAAACTATAGTCTAGACTATTGACAAGATTACTGACTAGACTATAGACTAGACTATAGACTAGACTATAGACTAGACGATAGATTGGACTATAGTCTATAGAATAGATTATAGACTAGACTATAGACGAGACTATAGACTATAGACGAGACTATAGACCAGACTATAGACGAGACTATAGACTAGACTATAGACTAGAATATAGACTAGACTATAGACTAGACTGTAAACTAGACTATAGACTAGACTGTAGAATAGACCATAGACTAGATTGTAGACTTTAATATAGACTAAACTATAGTCCAGACTATAGACTAGACTATAGACTAGACTATAGACTAGACTATAGACTAGACTATAGACTAGACTATAGACTAGACTATAGACTAGACTATAGACTAGACTATAGACTAGACTATAGACTAGACTATAGACTAGACTATAGACTAGACTATAGACTAGACTATAGACTAGACTATAGACTAGAGAATATACTATTTATAAAAATATTATAATTTTGAAAATAATCTGAAAATATCGTGGTGTTATGGGTGTATTTTTCAATATCAAGAAGTACTTCCCCTAAAGTTTTTAGCAGCCGTCGCTACAGAGAATGATCAATTAAAGTTTGGGAATATGCCAGCAGACTCTTACGTTTTATATTTTGCAACAGTGTAACATAAACTTATTTCATACATTTCATAAAAATTAACCTATTACAACACAGTAGGGTACTAGCAAATACCAAATGTTTACATTAGTACAAGTTTTTTTCTCATTTGGTGAAATTACTGATATTTGATGCTATTAACACAAATCTTTTGAAAGAAATTCAAGACTCCATATATTTTCTTCATCTCAACAGCGAAACTATTGTGGTCTCCTTCTTTTTGTAGTTTTATGTTTCAAACAAAATTCGCGTTTTTTGTTACATTCCAATTGTCATCCTGTAAGAAACTCATCACCGTTGACAAGCCAGTTGAACGAGGCAGGTAATGAAAAAAATACATACCAGCAATGCATGAATTTAATATGACCAAAGCTTAGTGGTGATTCTGTCTGTCTATTGCAGTTGTTTTATTACAAAAAAATACTTTTCAAAGATAAATATATGTTAGATTGTATTCACAAGCATATGCCAGCAAAAGTATTACATTTGCATGTCCGGCAAGCACGCGCCGTAATTTATAATAAATACTTTAACATACAGATAAAAAACAAAATAATTTTTTTTTCATATATAAAACACAAATATTATGAAAATTATATATTGTCTTATGGCAACGGAAGAACACACGTTGCTTTTTTTGTGCTTAATTGACAATATTATTTAAATACATAATATTCTGGTCGTACAAGTAATTCTATGTTTATTACACCTTAAAGTATTTAGAATATTTAAATGGATCAAATATATAGTTAGTATCGATTTACACACGATAATTTCACATCTATTTATGTATTTCCTAGTGAATTTTCAAATTAATTGGGATGTAAAAAAAGCATGTATGTAAATATGTAATTCTGGTATGATTGTGTTGGTTTATTTCAGGTATGGGAAATTCAGTAATTAAGTACTTTTGGTATTTAAATATAGACTAGACTATAGACTAGACTATAGACTAGACTATAGACTAGACTATAGACTAGACTATAGACTAGACTATAGAGTAGACTATAGATTAGACTATAGACTAGAC
>NC_060952.1:77319479-77339454 GCF_022045245.1 Lucilia cuprina
GTCTATAGTCTAGTCTATAGTCTAGTCTATAGTCTAGTCTATAGTCTAGTCTATAGTCTAGTCTATAGTCTAGTCTATAGTCTAGTGTATAGTCTATAGTCTAGTCTACAGGCTAGTCTATAGCCTAGTCTATAGTCTAGTCTATAGTCTAGTCTATAGCATAGTCTATATTCTAGTCTATAGTCTAGTCTATAGAGTAGTCTATAGTCTAGTCTATGGTCTAGTCTATAGAGCAGTCTATAGTCTAGTATATAGTCTAGTCTATAGTCTAGTCTATAGTCTAGTCTATTGTCTAGTTTATGATCTAGTCTATATTCTAATCTATAGTATAATCTTTAGTCTAGTCTAAGGTGTAGTCTGTAGTCTAGTCTATAGTATTGTCTAGTCTAAAGCCAAATCTTAATCTAGTGAATAGTCATGTCTACAATATAGTCTGTAACCCAGATTATTCATTCTGAAAATTCAATATCTAGAGATCTCTTAATATCATTAGTTTCAACTAAATGAGGATAAGATGCATTATATGCATAAAGAAGTTGCTAATTTCTTTATGTTTCCTTACTTGTGGCTTGTTAATCAAAATTTAGTTAGTTACATTGTGTTTAATAAAGAGTAGCTCTGTTTTTTTTTTTTTTTTTTTTTTTTTTTTTTGACCCATACTTTGGCCGTGACTAAACAGAACGACGTAAACGTTTAGTTCGACTTAGAAAATGATTATTTGAAAGTGTCCTATCTAAGCTGCACTTGTTTTTGCACCTTCTCGCTTCTTATCGCTAATAATATTATCACAGAACACTCCTAAACCATAAAATAAACAATTTCAATCAGCTGTTATAAAACAATAACTTATTTTTTTGGTATAAAAAAATACCATAAAATTATCTCCAGTTAAAAATACAAAAGAGATCCGCTTTATTTAAAGATAATTATTTACCACACCTTTGCTTTACTTCTGACTTGATTTCTAATTAATTTTATTTTTATTACAATTGAACAAAAAAATTATTTATTTATATTTGTGTAAGAAAACAAGAACAGAATAAATAAATTTATTAAACTGCAACTGTAAAACCAACTGTTTGGTTTATTTATTTCAAAAAAACATGTTAACAACGAAACTAATCATCATTAAAATAATATTTGCCCAATTTTTTCTGGTGATAATTGAAAATATACAAGACTTAAATATTAGTACTTATTACCCATATCAATTTCTCTAAGTGCAGTGGCATTTTTTCTTTACCCAAAAATAAATATTATATGAAAATAATCATATATCGCCACTTCAGCGGCAGGAGGTCCTTTAGCAAAAAAAATATTGCACAAAAGTATGCACATTAACATCTTATATAGGAGTAATTGGTATCATATGTTAAGCTTGTATTACACAACGACTTCCTTGGTTGGTACATTTTAATTTTATGAAAAAATGTATGCCACAGTGTGTTTTTTAGCAATTTAATATTAATTAGATATTTGTTAAGTAAAAATATATGTTTCTTAAATAAATATGTCATAAATTTTATCGCTGCTGGAGCTTTTTAACTAAATAATTAAATATATTTGGTTATTCATAAATTTAAGATAAAGGAGAATTAGTTTCATATTCATTATGAAAATTTTATTATACCCTACACCACTATAGTAGGGAGGCTATATTGGGTTTGTGTTGATGTTTATAATGCACAATAATATTCTTCCTATACACATCTTAAAGTATACCAATCGATTTAACTGTATCCGTCCGTCTGTCTAACCTACCATGTTAACCTTGTAATTAAGATCGGTCCATTATTTTACATAGCTCAGTTACTACTGAATCCACGAATAGGACTTGTGAACTTTGAAATCAAACTACAAAGAAATGATCTTCTAGTACCGAGGAAGTCTATTGAAAATGGTTAATATCTATTATTTCACATAGCTCCAATACAAGTGAACCCGTTGAATATGGCTTTTAAATTTATTTAATATCGTATCTTCACGTATCTCTGCAAAAACCAGTTTTAAACAAACAAACTGTAAAGAATGTTATTCACACAGTCAAAAGATCAATAGAAAAAGTTTGTGGTATCGATCCAAGATATATCAAAAGTGCTATATAGACTAAGAACCGAAGTCCATATTGTCCATTTGAGGAAATCATTTAAAACTCACCACCTTAGTTAAAAAGCTGGTGCTTATAGCACATAGTGCTCAAGTGACTTAAGATAACTGGCGCACTGAGTCGTGCCTTCAGTGTTACAAACGTGAAAATAATAATTCCCTTTTAACTTTACGACCTGTGTAACGATCGGAAAACTTTTCAGCTATCAAATGGGCAATAACTTATCTTAGGCCTTAGCCTAAGGCGTTTGAATGAGTGGCATCTCGTAGTAATACCATTGTGGATTTAATTGTTAAAACTAAAAATATATTAGAAAAGCAAGAGAATAACATACCGCATACTTAGCTATCGTCTTTCGGGCTTTATATCAAAATATTAAAATATTTAATTGATACTCCAATGAAACTATTTGTCTCTATGTGGGTACAAAGGTTAAACATGAGACGATCTTTATTAAATTTCGCGAGTTATGTAGTTTTGCTTAAAAGGCTTACATAAGCAGCCAGCCTGCCGGGCAGACGGGCGGACATGAATTAATCGACTCAGAAAATGATTTTTTTTCGTTACAAAAAGTAGCACAAACGCATAATACTTTTTCCCCTTAAAATGAAACTTAGAAGGTATTTTATATTGGACTTAGTTAATATCTGATATAATGGAAAGTTTTTTTTCCAGCTATTTCCGCATACATAAAACCTACAAAAATCTTATTTGTTTCCAGTACTATTAATCAGAAAGGTTTCTCTTTTCAGCAAACGGTTGACACTTCTTCTAGAATTCTAATACTCTTCCTTTTTAATTTATAATATTTTGATTCATAGACATCTTGCAATCGTTCCTACAGTGTTAGGATTGGTTAGAGGATTTCCCAAAATTTATCGGAGATCAACCAATAGTAGTGGCATATAAAAGGTTTTACTGATCTAACTTCACTATTAATGTATATTACAGTACCCTAGAACCCAATACAACCTAATTGTGTATACAACAGATAACGCATTAATAGCATCCTATAACTTTTTACTAGCATAGAATCTATTAGGACATGACAATTTAAGGCCCAATATAACTTGTTACCTCCTGATCTCTGTCTGTAGACATTCATACGGTACGATGAATTACGATGCCTCTATAGGTGATCTATTAAATAAACTAATGAACCTCTGCCGGATTTGATTTCGGATCTACAGTGAAACTCTATATCGGAGATATAGAGCTATGTTAGACATAGCTATGTTAGACACAGCTATGTTAGACATAATATATAGGAAGTAATATTTTTAGATTATAAAAAACATCAGAAAGTTAACCCTTTTTAATCTTAAGCACCTAGGTAGAAGTGTCTATACAAAGAGAACAGAAAGAACAAGTAAGAGTGTTATATTCGGCTGCGCCAAATCTCATATACCCACCATCAAACCGTACGCCGTAAAATGAATGCTCCCCTATAAACATTAGGGTGATATTTTGAATATGGCTAAAGTCAATTATGAACCGAGCTCTTTTGAACTAAAATCAAATATTTTAGTTCAAATTTTAAACCGTGAGCGTATGAGTAATTTTCTGATGAAGACCTTTATATGCGTCAATTATGAACCGATACTCATAGAATTTTGTACATAGATTTCATTTGTATAGAACCTGTTTATGCAAAATTTCGGCGCAATACTCATATTTTAAATAAGATAAACTCGTATTTAAACAACCAAAACTCGTTCTTAAAGGAAACCTTTTATAGGGGCTAGGGTTAGTTATAGATCAGTCCTCATTAAATTCGGAATGAAAAATTATGTTACTAAGTATAAATTTTTTTAATGTCGATTTTCAGCGCTGTACTAGTAATTTTTGTACTTTTGTACTTTTTGTAGATCGATTTTGGTTCATATTAAACATGTTTTTATTGAATATCATCGCTGTACTCGCATTTTTATGCCAGTAATTAGTGTTAATGTAATTTTATAATGGGGACTTACCGACACATTCCGCATGAAATTTGGAGAGAATTTCATAACCGTATTTCATAACTCATATTTTTAAGCCAAAAATTATCGTTTAAGTATCTGATCCTCAAAAAAATTGGTAGAATGATTTTGGCTTCTATTAAACTTTTTTTTGTCGAATTTCATCACTATACTCGTACTTCTAAAGCAGTTATGGCCGTTAAAGCTATTTTCAGAAGGTCCACTTGTATGGGGGCTATCCGAAAAAGTGGACCGATATGGCCCATTTTCAATACCAAACAAACTTTAGCAATATGGAATATTTATGGAAAATTTCAACTATCTTGTCGTGATTTCAACAGACGGCCGGACATGGCTATATAGTTTAAAAATTTAATAAGGACCCGGAATATATATATACTTTTATCGGTCTATGACCAATATTTCGATGTGTTACAAACGGAATGACAAAATCATTATTTTTTGATGGTGGGTATCAAAATTTCGCAAAATATTTTGTAGCAATATGCGTATATTGAAGAAGTCCACATTACAGTTTTTAGATAGCCTGAGGGTTTTTAATATCAGCTTTTTAGAAAAGTGCTTCTATTTACTGCAATGTGGCTTTATTTACAATCCAATGGGCGTGTGGCTCCTCCCATATGAATAAAATACAGTGATAGACAATCGCTTGTACGCAACATGTTTTCTTTTATTTTTAAAGCCATTTTAGGGTTTATTGTAATTTTTTTTAGAAACTGGATTGAACACACCATAGTTATTAAATAATAGAAAAATATTATTAAATATTTGTCTCTAATAAAAATATTAGACAAAAAATTAACTTTCGTTGAGACATTCGTTTGTACGCAGTCATGTAATTATTACTTTTACGAGACTAATTGAATTCTTTTGAGCGAGTATTGGGGTTTAGATATATTTTATATATCTATATATATTTTATAGCCATACGAATTAGAAAAATCTTTATAAAGATATATTATTTGTAGAAATTGCGATTTTATCGCTGTCGAAGCTAAAATAGGAAAAATTTTATCAAAATGTCAAAATTTAGGATTATTTTGAACCAGATTTTTTAATATTTCCTAATAAATACTCATGCTGTATTAAAAATAGCATAAAACTATGAAAAAATTTTAAAAAATGTCTTCCTTAATCAATTTTATGAGAGTAATGTTACAAAAAAAAAAAACTAAAATTATGACAAAAAAATCCCTATTCTCTTAATGAAATAAAGACAAAAATTATACTCCTTGCAGTAAAAAGATCTATTATCATTTCTTTATCCTTGATTTATTCATTACTGTATTAAGAATTGCTTGCAAACCAAGACTTATTAAGATTTATAAGGACAGAAAACTGCACTCTCCATAAGGTCCGATATCGGATATGAATAACTTCTAAAAGTTAATATTTTCAAGTGAAAAAAAGTTAGACTTATATTGTCTAAGGCGTTACAATAACGTATTGTACGAATTGAACCAAAACGCCGCTAAAAGTACAAATTACATTTCGATTGGGAAATTGCGGAATTTTTTCACCCAAAATTAGATTTGGAATATTCTTTGATTTGTTAGAAGATTGTTTAGCAGAAAAAATAATGAAAAATTGCGACTTGAGATACAATTTCTATCCAAAAATGGCTTTTGGGTTTGGATTGATTTTCCGACAAACTTTTAAGACACAACCAATCAAATTTATAAATTATTTTTATGCTTATTATAAATTATGTAAAGTGCGTACAAACGAATGTCTCAGACAACTTTTTTCTTTCAAAAGTTAAAAAAATATGTTGCGTACAAACGAATGTCTACCACTGTACTATCATATGTATATCTCGTAACCATTAGAACTAGAATTCTCAAATTTTACATTGGCAACACTGAAATCATTATGAACATTTGCAAAAAGTTAGTGATCCTAAATATAATAGAAGAAGTGACACCCTTATGAATTAAATACTAAGGCTAGTATTATGTAGTACTATCTGAAAAACATAAAAAATATATTTAAAACTTGTATGTCTTCTGTATATAATTTTAATCATTAATTTTTATTTCTTTTTACAGGTAATGAAAGTGACCAACCATTATTGTTCTAAGTAAGTTTAATAAAATTTTGCATTTTTTGAAAATACTTGCGTATTGGTAAATAAACAAATTAAATGAAATTCAATAGAATAAAAAAATAATAAAAATACCATTAGTAAAGAAATTTGTTTTTCATAATCTTTTACAAACATTATAATCTATTGGAACTGGAAATTGCTTTTCTTCTTCTTGCTGAGTCAAACAATAAGAAGCGGCCCACATTGAATGAAAGATATGAAAAACTGAAGATTAACTAAACAATCAACTTTTAACCACATTTTTGGTTTCAGTTTTTTTTTTTTTTTGCTATCTTTGTATCTTTATTATTGTTATTGTTGTTATAAAATAAATTTTACAGGTTTTACAGATGAATGTATTTGGTTTTTGTTTATCTTTCGAGTTAGTTGCAGTTTCGTTTTTTATATGTTTTTCTAACTGAATTGTGATGACTGCACCTGTTTTTGGTGCTGAAAAAATAAAAAAAAAACTAGAAGGAAGATTGAAAAAACATAAAATTGCTAGAAAAATATTATTATTTCTTTAGCTGTTTAAAGCCAAACTACATTTTTGAGAAATTTAATTTGTTTGATATTTTCTTGCATCAACTTTACTCTACATTACATCAAGAGGTAAAGTGAAATTATTTATCTAAAAAGTAAAATTATCGGAATGAAATAGATTTTTGTATGAAAAAGTCTAGAATATATTTGAATGTAAAATAACTAAATAATTTAATAACAAAATTCTTTAAAAAACTTTGTGTTTAATCCATAGCTTTCAAGAAAACTTCATCATCATCACATAGCTCCAGATTAATTTCTTTTAGGGTATTTAATAATCTTAATAACCCAATAGTAACAAAATTTTTTCACAATTTTATTTTCAATTTCTCACTAACGCCAACGTAAATACTAAAATTTTCTATTTTATATTCTTCTGTTTTATTTTGATATTTTTCCTTTTTATTCATTTAAACATACTACAAGAAAAGGCTTTTCATAGTGGGTTTTAAAAGTATATTCTTTTAAAAATTTCTTTCATATTTTTCAGTTTATGTTATATGAAAAATTAAGACATGTTATTAACTTTAGCTTGGCGCCTCTTTTTTTTCAAAATAAAATATTTGTGTTCTTTTTATTGTGATGTTTACTTTTGCATTTTGTTTATGGAGGCGTTATTTTGATAGCGGATTTATTTAAACCAATAAAAATTTTTACAAGTATTTTATCTTCAATTCTGTTTAAAAACGATAACTTTATTATGCTTATGATATAATTTATATTATCATTATATAGAGTCTTTCCTTTTTTAAAATTTATACGATATCATACTGAAGAACGCAATATGTATTAGCCGAAGTTTTACACTAAATAGTAACTCTTTCGGAATGCATTAAAAGTACTGGACCTCAGAGCAAACAATATTTTCCAAAACTGGAAAAATGTTCCTGTTGCCGTCCTTGTAAAATTATACGATGATCTAAACTAGGCCTGTTTGTTGAAGTCACGAAATATTCATCATTGTTTTCTCAAAATCCTTTAGAAATATGATAGTCATATATATTTAAATGTGATGAATTAAAGCACAAGTTTCTTTTAAATATACAAAAACTGTTCTGAAGTATCTCCGATTATAACCTATGGATCCATAAAAGGGTCCCTTTAGAAAATAAATTTAACGCTCACATCGCTACTCTCTCTACATAATTCTACAAGCGTTGCATCATCAGTTCTAGTTCAGTTCTATTTCAGTTCTATATCAGTTCTAGTTCAGTTCTAGTTCAGTTCTAGTTCAGTTCTAGTTCAGTTCTAGTTCAGTTCTAGTTCAGTTCTAGTTCAGTTCTAGTTCAGTTCTAGTTCAGTTCTAGTTCAGTTCTAGTTCAGTTCTAGTTCAGTTCTAGTTCAGTTCTAGTTCAGTTCTAGTTCAGTTCTAGTTCAGTTCTAGTTCAGTTCTAGTCCAGTTCTAGTTCAGTTCTAGTTCAGTTCTAGTTCAGTTCTGGTTAAGTTCAAAACATTGATTCTTTAGTGTCATTGACATATAATTTATATATTAAATATATTCTTATTTTATTGGTTTCCGCCCTCAATTTCTAGTCCGCCTATTTTTCTCAAAATTTTTGTACCTCTAACTGTATGTTTCCCTAGATGTACTAATGTAAAATTATCTTTATATGAGTTACCATGCCCACTATAAAAACTCCTCCTATTTTTAAAACAACAGCTAGAAATTAGTTACATAAATATTTTATTTTTATTCATTAGAAATTAACCAAATTCTGACTTCTATGGATACATGTAACCTTATCAAAAATGCAACTTTACCTTATAACTTTTATTAAGCAATAATATTCTTGTAAAGTTAAGAATAAATGCTGTACATATTTTTCAACATAATTTATCAAGCATGAGTCTAATTTGACAGTTGTTGAAACATAATATAAAATTGATAAAATCTTCCAAATCCACTGGTATCTTGTTACTTTTTTTAACTTAGTCGTATAAAACATTCCCACACAAATCATTTTTATTAATTTTTGCTATAAAAAATATATACATTTATTAATATTATGAATTTTTATAATGTTTGCTGGCGAATAAGGAAAACTTGTCAATATTCCAGCGAAAGTGTTAAATCATAAACACCCACCCATATTTACTAAAGTAAAGGCCGTGCCCATTTCAACACTTTAATTTACAATGCAACAAGTTTTTCCTCAACACATTTCAAGTACAACAAATTGTACTTTTCAAAAGTGTTAAAAAAAAGAATTGAAACATTTGTCGTTTTTTATTAGTTTTTTTTTTTTATTTGTTGGCTTCTCCTCTAAGCAGAATTTTATGCAAAACCTAAAGTAAACTGGGTGAGTATGAGGGTTTTTTTGTTTTGTTTTTGCTTACCAGATCACACAGAAAACAGAAATTGACAAAATGTCACAATTGTTGCTGTTTGTTAGAGTTGTTGGTGTCTTGTTGGTGTTACTGTTGTATTATAAATA
The DNA here is from genome assembly GCF_022045245.1 of Lucilia cuprina. NCBI lineage: Eukaryota > Metazoa > Arthropoda > Insecta > Diptera > Calliphoridae > Lucilia > Lucilia cuprina. The sequence continues at coordinate 77,328,633 of NC_060952.1, forward strand.
CGTGTCAGATTTAAATCAAAATGTTAGAAATAGCAAAAACTCGCGTTTTTTTTTTTGCGTCAAACAAAAAAGAGTCTTTACCACCATTTTTGGTAACACTTTTAAAGTTGAATTGCTGTGTTTTTTTCGTATAGTTTTAGTTTATTTCGGTTTTCATCTTTGTACAATGTGTAGTCATTACATGTGGCAGACACTTAATTAAAATAGACATACATTTTGTACACGTTGTTGCATGTGTATAAACAGAAACATAAAATCTTGCACGTCAAACACACCCATTTTGTTACAATTTTTTGTCGTTTATTCTTTTGGTAATTCTTCTCATATGTGTAGTTTTTATAATTTTGGAGAGTGACGTTTTTTCTTGGTTTCTGCAATATTTGAATGGAATACACAAATACTAAATTTTAAAAATAACATTTGCAACACACTACTGACAGTTTGACAAAAAATATTTGATACAAACATGTACGTATGTCTGTTACCATTTTCTGTTTGGGGTAATTTATGTATTTTCCTAAATGTTAATGGTCAATCAACTAGGTTAATTGCAATATTTTTTTCCATAATACATTTTTGTTATTAATTTATAATTATAATGAAAAAGTAAAAAATGAAAACATAAATAATTTATAGCCATTTGTCGGAGATGGACTTCAAAAAAAAATACCTGTTTGTGTTTTTAAATCTATTTCTTATAGTTTGCTTATCAAAAAACAAAAGACTTAAGACACAAACTTTATTTCTTTTTAAACGAATTTTTAAACTAAAGTTTTTTATAAATATAAATAGTATGCAGATTCAATTTGCTTTTATGTTTAACTAAATTAAGTTGGAAGACCTAAATCATATTAATAAAAACAATATCAATTTAAAATTTAAATTTTAATAAATTTTATTTAAGCTTCACTTCCACATCTTAATTAGGATGCATTGCATTTTTTTGGTTTGTTTGAGCATTTTGTCTAACTTTAGAAACAATAATTGATTATAAACGAGTTTTAAAAGTAACAAACAAACCAACAAACGGGGTTGCAGCGCCATTTGGTCTAAGTCTGACAACTTTAGTTAATAATTAATATTTTATTTTTAATATATTTATAATAGAAATAATTGAAATCCATATATATGTATTTATAATTTTTGTGTACAACCGCATGGTAGTTTATACTTGTATAAAATCAAGTATAGAACATTTAATAATTCAAGTATGCAGATGTTTTTTTTTATTTTAAAACTTCAAAGAAATTTTAACATTATTTATTACGAGAACCGATTTAGTCAATTAACCAGTTATCTTCATCTTTTTAACCCATACTTTGCCGAAGAGTTTGAAAAGAGTTTATGCGTCTGTGCTGATGTAATATTGGTCATACACCCACCTTAAAGTATACCAATCGGCTCAGAATAACTTTCTGAGAAGATTTAATTGTAATAATTTGATACATAAATAGTTTTGAAGTAGTCGAAAATTCGTCTACCAACTTTACTCTCACTCTCCTATGAGCCCTCTTATATAAAATCTTTATTTTTGTTAACAATTAGCAAAAATAATGGTCCGCCATGTGCGACTATACATTCATACTTGTTTTACCCTGCACCACTGTTGTGGGGAGGGTATATTGTGTTTGTTCTGATTTTTGTAACAAACAGAAATATTCTTCCTTTACCTTAAAGTATACCAACCGGCTTAGAATAATTTTCTGAATCGATTAAGCTATGTCCGTCCATCCGTCCGTCTGGCTGGCTATCTATGTATGTAAACTTTGTGCGCAAGGTACAGGCGGCAATTTTCAAGATAATTGGATGAAATTCGGTACACACGCTTCTATGTACTAATTACGACAAAAGTAAAATGTTCCTTAAAAACCACTGAACATAACAAGATTTTCAATCGCGCAAAAAACAATTGCTAGCGCTCAATTCAAAAAAAATTCAAATAGAACGGTAAATCTCTAAATAAAGTACTTATTTATGTGATTATATGTATGTGCTTATAAGAGTACTTAAAAGTTGTGCAGATGGTAAGTAGTAGTCATTGAAAAAAGTGAATTTTTAAATTCAAACAATTACCGAGTTTTTGCTGGGAGATACTTAAAAGTCATCTCCTCGAGGCATCTTTATTATATTCTCCAAAGGAATCCATTTCTAAAAATTAAATAGAGAATTCTAGAAAAATATAAATATCAATTTTTATTTCTGCTTTAAGTGAATACTTCTTGAGTAGACTTTAACTCATGGTCCCTTGGACCTACATATTGGATATCATAAACACAGAGGGGTATCCCAATTATAACACACAGTCCCCTCTTTAGGATTCTGCATTTGAAACTTATACCGAAATAGTAATTTCATCATGCATCAGTGTGTAATGTAAAGTCTAGAAATCATGCGACTCCATTAGTTTATGTGATCTTTTTTAGCCACAAAGTGAGTTAGAGACGACCTACCTCCCTCGTTATTCATTGTATGATATTCGAGGTCCACATTTATTCTGCTACAGTACATAGAGGGGTTACCGAAAAACGAATTAAGTAATAAAATAAGCCCAATTCTAGTTCTTAATTACAGGGGACACACTGTTATAAATCGGATATATTTATACCTGGAACAAGAAGTGAATATTTATCTATAATGCATATTTATAATAATGCATTTTCTTGTATTTTTCTCTACAAATGTGTCGGATGAAGAAGTCCTATGATAGGAACATAGGACTTCTTTATCCGACATATTTGTAGAGAAAAATACAAGACACTTTAATGCGGGTAAATAAACGCCGAAACCACCAGATTGATTCTGTTACAAAGTTCGAAAATCTGCCATGATCCCATCAATTTCCATGGTACTATATAAGTTAATTTCTCTTCTTGTGACTCGAATCAAAAAACCTTTCCAGTTTATATTCTCGCCAGACTAATAGCACCAGTAATACCAGTTCAAATATATAACATGCATCGTGGCATATAATTCTAACATAATTCGTACTAAATGGGAACACCTGACTTTTGGCCTATTCCAAACTTATTCAACAACGGTCTTGTCAAAGAATAATCAAGTAACAAAAACTTCGCTCAATTTTTCGAGCTTTCTATACTCTGACCATTGCTGCCCCGTTGCTTAATTTGAGAGTTATACAAACATCACTTACAACTGTGCTGTTGTGCTGTTGTTCTGTTGCTGGTGCTCTGTTGGGTTAGCAACAGCACCTAAAACGTATTTGGTAAACCGAAACACGAATCCAACAAATTAGCTCACAGAGAAAATACTATGGTAATTCCGGTAAGAACAGGATTTTTCCTTAACATACCTGGACAAGGAAGAAAAATTCAATTCAACTCTGCCTGGCGGGTAAAAAGTTCCTGTGGTACCAGATTATGTGATTCTGCAAATCATATCAAGAAAAGGCCAAGGATACAGTTTTCAGTCCCGACAGCCTAGGGGTACTGGTAGCACCTCTTTTCCTCGCAATATCGATCATATCAAGATGGAGTATTTCATTAATGTAATATGCCAACTGTAGGAGACGTTTCTAACTGCTAATGCTTTAAAATCGCCGAGTTGCTTCTAAAGGGTCATATCTCAAAATTCAAGGTTCTTTTACTCACTATTAAAAAATTCGAGCCCTTCTAAAAACTTTCACTTATCTTTTATGTTGTTAATCACATTTTCCTAATCATCTCACTTTGCTTTGCAAACCTTTTCACTATAAATAGAGAATATGTTTTCACATTGGTGGGAGACAAGAAAATAATCTACAATTTTAAAATTTCTCAATTTCTAAAGCAATAAGATTCTGGTAGGCAATTTTAAATTTGTTTATAAAATTATTATAAATTATATAGGCTAAAGTTCTAGAGGTTATCAGCTATTTCTAATATTTCCAAACATTTATAAATATATTCAAATAGAAAATATTGACAAAACCGTGTTGTTCCACTAAATAACAGGTTTCAAAATCTAGAAACAAAATTATTTGAAACACAATATTAATTTTATAACGTAGAAGAAAAAAAAAACATAAAAATTATAGTTGTTTATTTATAATTGCAAATAGAAAAAAATGTCTTTTACAACTTGGATAGACAATATAATAACAGGCTTCAAAATTATTATAGATTACAAGCCTTAAGCTTTATTTTAATTAAATATTCCATACAATAAAATAAACCATGCTTTTTTTTGATTTCTAACAAAAAAAAAAATCAAAGTAAAATAACAAATAACCAAATCGAAAAATCAATCAACATTTTTACAACACATTATTTAAATTACAATTTTATAGCCTTAAAATAATAAAAAACCAGTAGGGTATCGGCGGAATATTAAACCTCTTTTTATTTAAATATTTTAAATTTTTTTTTTTTATTCCGATTTTTTACCATTTGTTTCTTTTAATAACAAATAAATATAAGCTAATTGTTCTACTTTTTTCGGTTGAAAAAAAAGCGTTAAAAATACATTTTTCATAAAAAAAGCAAACTTGATTAACTGCGTGTATTCCATTGTCCGCAGGGTAAACGAATAGTTTACGGTGATGTGGTGTATGGCAAAATATGTATTTATATAAATTTCAATTTCAAATGGTTAACGCCTTATGACTAGGCCTTATGCCAAATAAATAAACACAATAAAACACCCCTTCTATGTAATAATATGGAAAATAATAATAAACCCAAAAGTTTAATACTGTTGAAACAGAAATCTTTTTTTTGCCGCCATCATCATTCTTCAGAAATCAATGTACGTATAATATCTATAAACCTTAACTACTCATAAAATCCAAAGGTATTGTTTTCATAATCAAATTTGAAAAATGCCTAAACATTAAACAAATATTGAGTTTTGCTCTTGGTACCCTACAAAATTATAGTGGTGGTGTTTGTGTTGATGTTTAAAACGTTTAAAAATACTGATCTTATACCACCTTAAAGTACCTACATCGTTTGACTTAGTATCAAGATCTAATTTAGATTATTCTGTCCAATAATTGCCGAAAGTAGTTTACGTGGGTTGTTCGCTAGTTAGCGAGTACACTCGGAGGCATTGTCGTAATGGTGATGTTTTTAGAGTTACCCTTCCCTTATGTTGAGAGTCTATACATAGAGCAGAATGGACTTCCTTCCTAATTCCGTTAAATATGTGTCCTGCGGTCCCCATGATAACAAAACGGTATATTTATATATAAAAATGAATGTGTGTTTGTATGTTTGTATATTTGAAGTTTGTAGACTTCTAATCGTCTGAACCGATTGACAAAATAGGCAGGATGGCTATAGTGGGCGTGGCATATTCCAATCCCCCATATTAAAGAAATATTTATTTACTACATCTGAGAATATATAACAGTTAGAGTTCTCATATATTGCCAGATACACTTTGGAGGGCGGACTAGCAGCAGGGGGCGTGGCACCTCCCATATAGTTTAATTACAAAAAATCGTTTATATTAGAAACTATTAAAGTCAGAATCTTGAAATTTTGTACGAAGAACTTTAACTTCCGAGTAAAATTTTTTTGGTTTGCAACTCCCATATGAATTAAAATTTTACATGAAAAACTTTGCAAAAATTTAGAGAAAAATTCGCGAACTTTCAATGGAGTGGATTGGCACTTTCCATATCTGGGAAACTATTAAATTTGTCTTAGATTATATTAAAATCTTAATTAACGTTTGAAAAAATCTGTGAAATTTGGAAAAAATTACATCTCCAATATGGACGGTATCTCCGTTTTTGGTTAGTGTGAAAAAATTAAAATATAGAAAAATTAAAAAATAATTAACTATATTTTTCTTCATCCAAACAACTTTGTCAGAGTGGGCCAGAACAGTCACGATATTGTGCAAAGTCTAGTAATGTATCAGGGGTGTGTGAAACTCATAGCAATTTAAAGTGATGTGTTGTGTCAGTAGTGACAACGATTGAATGCAATTGAGAAGACATTTCGACTTAGCAACATTGGAGTTAAAAGCCTTCATTGATTCAAGTAAGTCCATGTATATATGAATATTCGAGACTGAAAAGTAAAGGTGACTGCCCTTTGTCATTTGAATTCTAATTTCTACAATATATTATGGATCCTTATAGATAGTGGAGCTGATTAAGTTAAATCTGTCTGTATGTTTATTTTTGCAATCTAAATCTTCAATAATTCTGTCAGGAAACCGGAACAACAGCTGAAAATTTAGCTTTAGAATGTTTAACAACTGCTCAATTATGGGTTGAGAAGTTCCTGATAGGTATTTTCTCTACATCACAACTTGTCCATGAATTTCGGACATCTCTGAGCGAAATGGCGAGATATTCGAACCCCTTGTATGGTTTAAAGGACATAGAGCTCTGATAATTTCTTTTGGGTTCTTCTAACAGCCATAAAAAGGCAAATTTTTTATATGTCAACCATATGCTCAAATTCGATGGTCGAGTGAAGTTGCTTGATCTCCAGAACTATATGACCCTACATATATCCAAAGACTTCAGTTAGGTTATATTGTATCATAACTGATCATCAAGGTGCTTATCTTAATGAAGATGAAAAGAAGACGATAGTCCATCTTTCGGACAATATGTTTCAATGATCTATCAAATCTGTAAAATGTTAACGAAAACGACTATCTGAATTCTTGAACTTGCCAAAATGGGTTTAAACTACAAATTCTCACAGAACTGGGCATTGAACTGGACATTGTCCTTTATCTCTCTCCTCACTTTCCCTCTTTTTGGGATATTTCTTCTCTTCTTCTTACATTTTTATTTACAAAAGGGTCAATACTGACTCCATGACTCATGACTCCAATATGAGTCTTCCACATAACTGCCAACATCGATATCACTTGTTATTTCCTTATTGCTATTCGGACCCTGATATTACCCTATCCAGGAACCGGGGATCAGTATAATAGGAAATTTTCATTTTTCTTCTGAAGAAACAGATTTATCTTTTAGTTATTTTGACATTCAGACCTTTTGGTGAAGGTCAAGCGAAAACAGGATTTACTAAGTCTACCTTTATAAATAATTTGAAGCCTTCACCTTTAGAAGAATAACCAACATTATCTGTAGATGATGATATAATTCCCCCATCAGTTAAGATCCTTAGAATGCTGTTAATTATTAACAGATTCAATCTGGAACTGGTCTAGAGATTGAATAAGATTTTTAGTTTGTACCTTATGAAAACTAGATCTTTCATTCAATGGAATGGTCCATATTACACTACCCAGCAGAGGTTGTCTTTTGCACTACTATTACTTAAGATGGTGTCTTTTTGCGCCTAGCTTCTTCCTTAATTTTTATTTGGAAGCGGATTCGGCTGACGTACACAAGAACTGATATGATTCTTTCTAGAAACTACTATGTCTATATATTTGAAAATTTGAAATGGTTTTTCTTCATAATTATTTCTTTACTCAGTGTTCTGCCCTTTAGAAGATCAAATATTCGTTGCTTAATGAAACTGGGTCCAATAAAAGTTTCTGGAGCTGCATCTTTAACTTCCTCTTCTATGACCAATTATTTCGGAGATCTATAAGTTAGCTTTAAAGTTCTTCGCTCTGTTACCATTTGCTTTATACTTTTTGACAAAAAACTGTTTATATATCTTTGTAGGGTATCTTATGGTTAACTACCCTACACTCTACTTACTTGCTTGTTTTTTTTTGCTTCTATTTTAACTTATTACGAATTATGTATTTGGATCATAATGTAGCGCCTTTTTTTGTTTATTTCTCTGCCATTGTAAAATAATGAAGCTTAAAATAGTAAAATGTTAATGTTTTTGTTAAATGAAGTACATACTTCATACATTATTAGCTAAAGTTAAGGCACACAAAAAAACAAAAATATAAAGAAAAAACACTAAATAAAATAAAGGGCAACAATAGCAAAAATATTTAGAGCATTGACATTTGATTGATGTTGGCACGGGGTCAGTTTTTATGTTGAACGTTTTTTTTTTTTTCTATTCTACTTTATTTATGCTGTAAACAATAGATAAATATTTTGAATTGAGTTTTTGTTTAATAATATATTTTTTAAAATATGTATAAAATTTTTATTGGGTGGCAACATTTAGTATTAAAAAAAAATAATTTGACGTCATAATCTTTATTTTAATAGTCTCTTAATAATTTTTTACATAATTTAATCACAAAGGTAAAAATTTGTCTCGTTAAGCTTAAAATATTTGCAAATTAAAGTTAATCACTTGAAGCTAAAACATTAAAGCCGCCATATTTTTTTTAATTCCTAATTTATTTTACCGTTACATTATGATTTTACCTACACCATATAAACTATATAAATTAATAAATTATTTAATATATTCAGTTACATCTACATATATAAAATTTAATATTTTTATCTAAAAACAAAAGACTTAAGTAACAAGCGTCAAATATTTATGTTTATTCATGGATTTTCGAAGTCAATTTGGACAACAACATTATTAAAATATTAATCTGATAAAATTATAGATATAAACATATTATTAGTATTAAATGTAAAACAAGTTATCTGTGACGTATTTTACACTCTTTTTATTAGTATGAAACTGAATTATAAAAGATTCCCTCAATGTTTGTTGACCAAACATACAGTAGCCTAATTATTTATTGTTTTTAATATTATACACATTGTATATGTTTGGGTCCAAATATATGCAATTTGTATATATTTGGGCAAATAAAGGGAATGTATAGAATACTTTTTCCTAATTGAAGAGCTAATTTGTGTCTTTTACTTTCTTGATATCTGTTCTTTTTAAGAAAGGAAAATTTGTATTAAATATGATTTTGATACCTTTGTTGGCTCTTAATAACTTGTTTAACTAGTAAACATAATACGATTTAGCCATGTTCATCTGTCATTTAGTCAGTGTGCATGAAATTAATGTCAAAGTGCTTTAGGTGAACACTAGTCTTGACGGCCTAATTTTACGGTGGCCTTTTTTAACCACTGTTTATTTTACACACCGGTAGCAACTTACTTATATGAAATTTCCGGCCCAATATTCTTGCTCTAGCTATCCAATCTCTAACCATTTTTCCATATACAAAAACATCACTTCCGTTTACTGCCACGCAGGTGGGATGGCCTTTGTTGAGTCGACAATAGCACCTAGAAACCTAACCGGTAGACCGAAGTACAAATCCATCAATTTAGCCGAGTTTTTATTCTTACTAACAGGTACAAACTGTGGTAAATCCGGTATGAACAGAGTTTTCTCCGAACGTATATACCCGGACAAGGAAGAAAAAATTCAATGGTCACATTTTTATAAGATACTTTTCATACAGCTCATTCAACCCAGCATACTTCTTATTTATACGACACATTCATAAGATAAAAACATAAAAGGCCTGTATACCCCTATACTCATACTATGCCACAGTCACTCCACTGTGGTTATCTGTTGTCATCGGCATAACACCGAACTTATTCCGATTTATAAATGATCATGTAACAGTCTTTTAACCGCAACTAACTGTTCCTGTGAATTTAGGTTTAAGCCACAACGACTACGTGGATCCAAAGGAACCTTAACCAACTAACCAGCCATTACATAGTCTTGCGGGTAACTGGGCACCCTATTATAGGATTTTATGGCACTCTGGTTAGACCTCATGTCAAATCATTCCAAGAATTAGCTGAGAAGTAAAATGTTATCACCAAATTTATATTTCTGACAGACTAGAGGTACTGGTAGCATCTTTTTACCACAAGATTGCATTACACCAAGATGCGAGTTATATATCAATGAAAAATTCCCTGCAGGGAACGTACTTGTGCATGTTGAAATTAGTTTTCTGAAGATATCCTCGGGATCCGAATCTTCCATAATTCTTTCAAACATATGTTTGGGAAGCGGATTTTTCTATACTTTTTTGTACTTCAAAAGGCAACTTTTGAATTTTCTGAAATATTAAACAAAAAAAATTATTCTAAATGTACATCGGTAAATTATTAATACATATTCATTAAAATATTACCGAAAATGCAATTTTTTGCGAAATCCGTCGAACTATACAAACTATTGTTCTAAATGTTCTACCGTTTTATTCCCTTACCTATTGTTCATAATTCTCCACGAGATATTTCAAAAATTAAAAATTATTAAAAAAAATTGCAAATAAACTGAAATTTTAGTTTTGAAACGGCTGATAAAAAAATCGAACTTTACCGACTGCAGCTGAGAACAATTTTTCGTTATTTTATAAGGAAAACAACTAGTATTGGAGTAAGTACATATATATTTTAAGTACCCTACACCACTTTAGTGTAAAGGGTAAATTGAATGTGCTGATGTTTGTAGTGCACAATAATATTGGTCCTGTACCCACCTTATAGTATATCAATCGGCTCAGAATCATTTACTGAGTCGATTTAGTCCGTCTGTCTGTCCGTGTGTCTGTCCATCTGTCTGTCAGTGTGTCTGTCCATCTGTCTGTCATTCTGTCTGTCAGTCTGTCCATGTAAACCTTGTAATAAAACTACAGGTCGCAATTTTGGAGATAATTAATTAAATTTGGCATATGATCTTCTATAGTACCGTAGACGAAACCTATTGCAAATGGTTAACGTCGGTAAATTATTTCACCTAGCCCTCATACGACTGAACCCGCCGAATAGGGCTTTTAGGTTCAAAACTATGTTAAAACAAGTAAGAAGTAATAGACGGGATAGGCCAACCATATAATACCCTACACCAGTATACGAATAAAATATAATTTACTTTTCATACTGTGCCTCAGATAAACATTATTAAACTGTTATTTGTTTAATAAAACTGTAGAAATTTAAGTAAAATTTTGATGGGGGCCT
>NC_060952.1:77339554-77345249 GCF_022045245.1 Lucilia cuprina
ATATATGTATTTAGTACTAATATTCATTAATTTGTTAACTATAAAATTTCTTAAAACAAAGCAAATAATTAATTTTTGGATTTTTATCAAAATATAAGACTTTAATGATGTTTTAAGCAATATTGAAATAATGTAAATATCATAATTATATTACATTTATAATAATTATTCAAATCCACTTATAAAACCCATTATTGCATTTACCATCACTGTAAAAATAGGCTAATGTCCCAATTACTCTACTATAGAAATTTTCCATAAACAAATTATGATTTAAAAGCTAAACAACTTTCTATGAACATAATTTTTGTTTTGTATAAAATCATTTTTTTTTCCTGTTTTAGAAAATTTACTATCATAATTTTATGAAAATCACGTGTAGAAAATCCATGTTTAATGGGGAATATAAAAAAAGTTAAGTTAAAGTAGAGATAGAGAAAAAAAACTACCTCCAAGGCTATTTATCACCTAATAAACTAACAGTATAAACATTTATCTTTAAGGCCAACGGAAAAAAGAAATATTAAAATTTTTCTTATTTTGTATTTATTTGACTGCACAAGTGCGAACGAAACATTATTTTAGAGGATTTTTTTTTGTGCCTATATTTTGTATATTTAAGTTCACATGTTCGTGTAAAATCATAAATACATTGAAATACGAAAAAAAAGAACAGCACAACACAAATCATTAACATCGTAAATCAAAATATAAATAATCATAATAATGCATTTAAAAGTATAAAATATGCAACATTAGTTAAACGTATGAGAGGTCAGTTAGATTGCAGAGACTTAAGAAGTCAAACGTATACAGAATGGATGGACAGATGGATGGAGATAGACGGACAGCAAGCAAGACACATACTAATTTGTATGATCATGTAGAGTTGTTTAGAGATCTAAAGATATCAATGTGTTTATACAATTATTTATATATAAAATATAATTATGTATAATATGATTTAAATACCCAGCAGGAAATTGAGATATGAAGTGTTAATATCTTTAATTGGGAACAACTTGATGATCATCATAATATATATGTGCACTTTATCAAACTAATGAGAGAAACTTATTTTAGTTAAAATTTTGTCGACTAAAAGAGAGATTTAAGTGGCGCGAACGATTAAATATATTAACAGATCGTAATTTTATCACCGAAATTTCGAATTAAAGTATAGAACATACACCTTTACACAGAGAAAAAACATGGTTCAATATGATTACTAAAACTATATTACGTTCGCTGTAATAATATATTGTTATCGAAAACATATGGCGAAGAGCTGCTACGACATATTCACGAACTATTATGCAGAATATGGTTTGAGGAGAACATGCCTGATGAATGGAACCTCAGCGTTTTGTGCCTTATCCACAAAAAAAGTGACACTACTGTTTGCACTAAGTATCGAGGGATAAGACTCCTCTCAATTACCTATAAAATACTAATTTGTGATCGACTCAAGCCAACCAACGATCTAATTGTCAAGTATCAGTGCCGATTTAGACCTGGTAAGTCCACCATAGACCAGATATTTACGTTGCGCCAACTCCTGGAGAAGACAATGGCAAGCAAATCGACACCTACTACCTATTTGTCGACTAAAAGGCTGCATTTGATACCTCGATAATGGAAAAAAATTCTATGTCGTTATGTACGAACTTGGCATTTCCACAAAGATCGTCCGGCTTTGTAGTATGACGCTAGGTAACACTAAAAGTGCTGTGAAGGTAGAAGCAGACCTCTCAGAAGCATTTCATACTGATCGAGGTTTTAGACAAGGCGATAGCCTATCGTGTGATTTCTTCAATCTGTTAATGGAGAAAATCTTGCAGGAGACGAAGATTAGGACCACTGGTATTATACACGATAAAAGTGTTATGCTACTCGCCTATGCTGACGATCATTGGTCGCAACACACGGACAGTAAGTTCTGCCTTTAACAAATTGGAGAAACAGTCGAGGATCTTGGGCCTTAATGTCAACGAGGACAAAACAAAATAACTAATTGCGAGCTCCAAAACATCACAGCGTATCAAACAGCGCATACACTATAAATTTGAAGTCGTAAAAAACTGTAGGAGCTGCAAATAATAGTGACTGACATCATTCAGTCTGGAAATCAAACGTAGGATAACATTGGCGTTAATAGGTGTTACTTTGGTCTTAGCAAACAACTGAGAATCAAAGTCCCCTCCCGACATACTAAATTAACACTCTACAAAACGCTTATCCTACACGTACTTATGTACGGCGCCGAAACTTAGACAATGCGGAAGTCGGATGAGTCCGCGCTGGCAATGTTTGAAAGAAACATTATCCGTATGATCTATGGGCCAATACGTGTCGATGATACCTTCCGCATCAGAATGAATCGTGAGCTCTATGAGCTATATGCAGACATAGGTGTGGTAAAGTACATTAAAGTTCAGAAGTTGCGCTTTGTGACTTCTAGAAGTTAGTCCAGAATAAGAACTCCAAATTATCTCGTTTTTCTTTGACGAATTGTCCAGAAATCTTTTTGACTTTTTCGTAGTTACTAGATTGTAACAACTCTTGAGTTTTATGGTCCCTTAAATATTTTTCGACCATTTGCATCAATAACAACAACTTATGAAATTCACTTGAATTTTTTATATTTCTTTCTCTTCGATACTTCTACGATAAACTCAAGATTTCTTCAAGGTCAGTCCTGTCCGCCACAAAAGCCAATTATTAATTAAACTGTTAAAACTGTTTTTCCTCTAACTATTTAACTATATTTTCTTTAAGACCACTAAATAAAATATACACTCAAATAGTTTAATTTTTCCCATTAATAATGATTTCTAAACTTAAGCAAGACAATTTTATTACTATTCTTTTAAAAAATTAAGAAAATAATACGAATAAATTTCACATCAAAGTCAGGGTTGAAAAGAAAAACGAAGAAGAAGAAGATAAAAGTGAAGACGAATTAAAATTAAACAACGTTTGCAGCTAAATATGGTCAATTCGGACAATTATACGTTCATTCATTCAATCGTCTATTTATTCAAACATACAAATAATTATAAATGAATTCAAATAAAAAGTTTATTTACTATGAAGAAAATACGAAGGTAGTTTTATAAATTTGTGAGATAATTAAGATCAGCAGGGAGTCTGTGCGCTGATTTTCAATAATCACGAATACAGTTTTGTCGCGGATAATAGGATGAGCAGATATACAAGTACTTAACCGCTTACGTTGAAGATGCCTCCTTCCTTATACATATAAGGCGATCTGTCTATAGAATTCTATTAAATTAATCTCTTGTCTCAGAAACAGAGTAATCAGAAAAGTGGACCGTGATTCTAATACTACTTTGATGTTTATCGATCATTTAAGCATCATTGGTAGGGTTGTCTTGGGGCTTTATAACATCCAGAAATCCTATTCCTTTAAAGGTGTGATGTCCAGGTTAGCAAAAGGCCAGAACATGTCTTATTGTAAACCGCAAAATCTACCAAACATCTGGTAAGCGTTTATGAGATAGGCGTTCCTCTACCTATCATCGTGAGTAACATCAAAGATACAAATTAAAAGTCTGTTAAACCCCTTTTCTCGTATTTCGATGAAAGTTTTAACGTCCTCAATGTCGTACTTAGGCAGGTAATTACAAACATTTCTCCTTTGGCAAAACAAATCCTCCTAAAGCTTCGTACGCATTATTTAAGGGATCAATAGAGCATTATCTATAAAAAGTGGCTTGAGACTAAAAGTTCTTAAAAGGCAGTATGGTTTGAGGAATCACTTAAACCAGTATTTTTTCCAAAACGATGTGGCGTTCCATTAGAACTATAAATCATCTACATATCTCTGATTGGCACATGGTAAAGCTTCCTCTTTCTCTCAGTTGTATTTATCAAAGATTTAAAAACACATATTTTTAGATGGTGTCAGGATCTGTGTTCGAATGAGTTCTTTGTTCCGGGTAATAAACAAACTTTTAGGATTAAAAAACTCTCTCTCTCCCTCTCTCTAGAGATCATATACCGATAAGTAAATCTGAATACTTTACTTATCGAAATATTATGAAGCTCTCTCTTTCTCTCACTTGAAGTTAACTTTAAATTTCTCAAAAAGAATATAGTATCTCCAACGACTAAGCGTTCGAACGGATATAGGACTTTTATCTAAATTTTTAATAGTCATTGATACGGTTCAATTTCTTTAGGATATCCTAGATTGTGGATCCATTTTTACAATTAGCTTGCTCTCTATTCGCGTAAACGAGATATTACGAGGTTCCATTAAAGTTATAATCTTCATCTACTTAGCTACGATCGGAACATTTTAAAGCTCTCTCTTTCCCTAAAAACTATAAATGAGAACACAGTATATATTTATAAATCAATGATGCTGTACAGTTCCGGATTTCTGTACAAACGAGTGCTTTTTTTCAATAAGAGAAAAAAAATTTCAAAATAGAGAAAAAAAATCAAAAAAAAAACAAGTAAGAGTGTTATATTCGGCTATGCCGAATCTTTTATACCCACCATCAAATCACTGCCATATAAATGAACTTTTATATTTTGAATATTTTATTATTATATATCGGTATTAATGAGAACATCAGGGTAACATTTGGACCTCTTTCAAATGTTAAATTAATGGGGTTTTACTATTGACAGTGCTAATTTTTATAGGGAGTAGGGTTATTTATACATATATATATGAACCAATTCTCATAAAAGTCTGTAGGAAGATTTCAGTTCCTTATTTGTTTAAAATTTCATCGATCTACTTGTATTTTGAAGGCATTAAGGAGCATTAAAGTCATAAAATATGGTAGAGAGATTTTAAATCAAAATCAATAAATGTCGAGTTGCCTTGCGGTATTCATATTTTTCGCGTCATTTTCTGGGGCGGAATTTATATGGGGTGGTGTTATTATGGACTGATCCTCATAAAATTTGATAGAGAGATTTCGGTTGCTATAGAAGGGATAGAGATATTAGCTACACAGAAAGTAGGGCGCTAGGGTCATTTATAGACCGATACACATAAAATTTGACATAAAGGTTTTGGTTCCTAAAATACATACTTATGTCAAATTTCTTCGCTATATTCGTATTTTTACGCCCATAATTAACGTTAAAGTCGTTTTCTGGAGGGGCCCTTTTGTGGGGGGAAGGGTCAATTATGGACCGATCCACATAAAATTTGGTAAATTTTGACTTGTATAAATCTTACTTCTGTGTAATTTCATTGTTATAATCATATTTTTGAGCCAGTAATGAGCATTAAAGAAAGTTTATGGGAAGACTTTTTATGGGGGGTAGGGTCAATTATGGACCGATTCACATAAAATTTCATAAAGATTTTTCGGCCTGTAAGACACTTACTTATATCAAATTTCATCGCTATATTCGTTTGTTATCCCAGTAATGAGCTTAGGGGACCTTATATGGGGGGTCAATTATGGGCCGATCCACATAAAATTTCATAGAGAAGTTATGGCGTAAGAAACTTACTGTTAAATTTCATCGCTGTATTTGTATTTTTAAGCGAGTAATGAGCGTTAAAGTCATTTTCTGAAGGGGACCTTATATGGGCGGTAGGGCCAATTATGGACCGATATACATAAAATTTGATTGAGAGATATTGACTTGCATGAAACTTATGTGTGTCGAATTTCATCGCTATACTTGTATTTTTAAGCCA